>NC_056739.1:126826881-127057415 GCF_019279795.1 Protopterus annectens | reverse complement strand
GGTGAACAAAGAAGCTTCCTCCTATCCAAATAAGGATATGGGCAACACAGGAACTATGACACAGCCCAGAGATAAGCAATACCTGAAGACTTGACTATTCTAGTTCAGTAAAGGTGGGAAACAAGGATTTTTTTTTTTTTTTTTTTTTTTTTTTTTTACAAACTAGCAGAAATTATGTACAGAAACACAGTAAATGCTTTAATTCGGCTAGCGCACTTGACTGTGTAGCCTACCAGTTAAACTAAGCAAAAACAAACTTTAACAGTGCAAAAAACTCAGAAATATAGGCAGGAATGCAATAAAACAACTTTGCAGAGCTTATTTAGTTAAAGAAACAGAGAAGTCTATATATACAGAAAAGCAGCTAAAACACGCAAACACTTCAGATGCAGCCCAACCTAGAGCACTTGAGTTGTAGCAATATTAAGGCAATGAGCTAATGACACTAGACTGGGAGGAGTGTCCGGATCAGATTTACAGTAGGGGCGTGTCACAGATCAGATTTACAGTAGGGGCGGGCAACTGCAAAGCCACCAAGTAAAAGAGCAAGACAGCAGCTGGGAGGGAGGATGGGGACAATAGTCTACAGACAGTAGCACTAGAGAAAGCACAAACAGATAAAGATTTGTAAAGATACAGAATGCTTTTAACTGCAGACAAATTAGGTACTTGTGCAGATTAGTTAATAGCAATAAAATACACTCGAAGACTAAAAAGCAGACAATAAAAGTGCTATATATTAATTGTTAAAAACAATCTGTATAAATAATCGAAAAAAAACAGGATACTTGTATATCTCAGCTAACAGCTGCGGTCAACAACTTATCCACTCTGCTCAGTGTGTATAGACAGAAACCCTATCAAAGTTAGGGCTTAAATACCAGAACAACAACTTTTTTTTTTTACAAGAACACAAAAGAACCAGCCCTGTTGATTAAGCAAGGGACCTTGGTTCGGCTGTATATGTGCTTGAGGATGTACTTGAGAAATAGAGATGTCATTGACAGGAGGTAAAAACACTTCTGCAAGACTCTGTTTGCTTTTCAGCACTAGACACGCGGTTCTCAGCATTGCACATGCAGACAGCAAAAACCGTTTTACGACCGTTGTTAACCAAAAAGCATTCACCAACCTCCTCGACTGTTGAAAAATTATTATAGTCATTACACTTTGTTTGGGCATAAATATTTTTTATGGCAGGAGTTAAATACTTCTGTAGAAACAACAGCAGTAGAAACACTTTTATTGATAAAACAAAACAAATGTGCCTGCCAAACACCAGATAAACGCTCGAAATCCAAAGTAAATGGTAAGATAGAACAATCACAAAGTTGATGGATTCAAAGCGAAGCAGGTATCTTTACAAAACTGTATTTATTGTCGAAGACAGACAATATATATTCCTCGGTCAGATTAGCGCTTTCACTCGTAGAGCTTCTTCAGATCATGAATAAACAGACCAAATACTTTACAAAATATATATACTACCCTATTCAACCTATAAGCCTATCACATTCATTTCCTAATCAAGCCTTAAAGTAAAAGGTATGTGTAAGTACCTATATTACATTAAAAACTAACTAAAAAGCTCTCCTTCAAAATCTATCTACATAAATGTCTCATTCTCTCATATACATAAAAAATACATATAAAAATGTACATGCATGAATACATATATATAAAAACATATATAAACATATAAAATACTGCTAAACATTGTGGACATCTGAAATAACTAAAAAATGTATGTATATGTGTGTGGCTATAGTGAAGAAATAATGACAGAATAATAATGATATAACCTCTATTATCATATCAGTTTTATATATCATCATTCATTTGATGTTTCTACGTTTCCTAATCTACTATCTACATAAATATTTCATTCTCTCATACATAGAAGTACATACATATAAAAAAATGCATATAAAGACATATATAAATATATGAAGTACTACTAAGCATATTCTGAAACTCATGAGAAAACCATAACTATGTGGACATCTAAAATAACTGAGGAATGTATGTATATGTGTGTAGTAAAGTGATAACAGAGTATAGTGGTGTAACCTCTTTTTTTTTTATACATACATTTTTAGTTATTTCAGATGCTCTACGAGTGAAAGCGCTAATCTGACCGAGGAATATATATTGTCTGTCTTCGACAATAAATACAGTTTTGTAAAGATACCTGCTTCGCTTTGAATCCATCAACTTTGTGATTGTTCTACTTTTATTGATAAGGCAATGTTTCTTGGCAACTAACAATTGCCAGGCTGCTATTGTGATCACAACAAACCCCAGATCCTTTTGAGGTATATGCGCGTGGATTCTTAGCAACAGGGGAAAAGCATGTAATAGCCGTAGAGGTAGACATAACCGGGCTGTTAATGGCTGAGGTCATTAAAACAGTTTTGTTATTGTAGGCTAAGCCAGATGCAAGTACAGAACTGCTTACCTGGTAGGATGAAGCAGACTTTGAATGAATACTTGCAAACAATCTGCTTGTTGGGGGGAGGTATCGGACTAAAATTAAAGCACCCAATGTTGCTTGTGGATGGTAGGTGTGAGGATTTAGACAAAGTATGTGGTAACACCGATCCAGTTGTAGAATTGGATGGCACAGATTCTTTACTAAAACTGGAAGAAATATTAATGACATCCATGTGTTCCTTTAGACAATGGTGTAGGAAGCAACTGGTCTGGATGCTCGTCAGGTGAAGCGGTAACAAAATCAGTACTGTTAGGAGGTGGAGAGTTCATTGTAGAAAAATGAGTAGAAGGGTTACCAATATCTGCCCATATTGACTGGATAATGAAGCTTCATAAATAAGGCAGGAGGCACTTTGTGGATTCTTTGAAGGAAGCAAATCTTCACTTCTGTCATCACTGGAATTCGAAATATGTAGACATCCTGAGGCTATGGAATAAGTGGATGCTTCTAAAAGGTCACTGACCTGACTGTTGTTGCTACAAATGTCCGAGGGTTGAGAGAAGATGACTGGTATGACATGAACAGTCAGAAAACATGTTCTGAAACTAATAAATGTATATAAAACCGAATAAAGGCAGAAGAAACTTCATAAATATACAGTGGCAACTTATCTCTTAAAAACTAAATAAAAATAAATACAAAAACCCTCATTATAGATTGAGCTTTCGTCCTTTATTGTGTAGGAACTTCTTCAGAATGAATTAATTATGCAATCCACTTACTATATCAGCAGGAATAATAACCAATGGGAAACCATAAACAATAGGCAAACATACTGTTGGTGTGACAAATAAATACATGAGTAAGGAACTCTTATTATTTACATAATGAATAAAACATGAGCTATATCATTGCATCCATTTTAACACGCACTTCAGATTCAAGGACTCATTTAAACCAGGGTGATAAGCTTCTAAATGTAGCTGCAACTTCAATTCTAGAACCTGTAAAAGACCATCAGCGTCCCCAAAAAATTATCCACCTGTTCTAACACTAAGAATTTACACATGGAAAAATTAGTACAAGACATGCTGTGTTTTCCCAAAACATTGGATGAATCTCTAGAGCTGATGGGCAGCATTGTGTTCCTTTATTCTATCACTTAACTTTCTAGTGGTCTTTCCTATGTATAAACAGGAACAGGATGTGCATATAGCTGCATACACTACCATAGTGCTGTTACAATTGAAACTTTAAAAAAAAAAACTGGCACATTGTAATGTGTAAAACAGTATCTGTCACCAGTGAGAATAAAATTACACGCAACACACTTGCCACAAGTGAACATCCCTTTAGAATTATTGATAGGTGTGTGTTGTGTCAGTAAAAAAGCTTTTTCTTTTCCTTCAAACATAGATTTGAATGTTTTGTTTTTTTTAAAAGAAAACTTAGCAGCAGGCCCCATAACATCTCTAATTGAGTTATCACTAGACAGTATTCTCCAATTATTATTCAAAATGTTTCTAATACTCTGCATGTCCCTGCTAATAGGTAATGCAAAACTTAACGACCAACTATGATCATCAACATTGGAAGTATTCCTGTTGGGGATAAAACCATATTTTAAAATAGGTCTAAATCTGGTGTATCTATTACATTTAATGTCATTTCTGATACTGTAAACTAGGTGAAATGGATAATTCTTCTGCATGAAAAGTGAAGCCAAAACATCACACTCCTTCTCAAAAATAGTGTTGATCTATAATGAGGGGTTTTGTATTTATTTTTATTTAGTTTTTAAGAGAGAAGTTGCTGCTGTATATTTATGAAGTTTCTTCTGCCTTTATTCGGTTTTCATATATATATATATATATATATATATATTTATACACACACACATATATATATATATACATATATATATATATATATATATATATATATATACACACACACATATATATATATATACATATATATATATATATATACATATATACACACACATATATATATATATATATATATATATATATATATATATATATATACATACATATATACATATATATATATATATATATATATATATATATATACACACACACACACACACACACATTATATACACACACACATATACACCTACATTTTTTTATATCGATAAATATATTTATATACACACATACCACAAAATCCCCCTTAGATCAACTTACATTTAGACAACTAAGAAACAACACTAAAAAAATCTACCACCCTAGATAAAAAAAAACTTTTACTTCTGTTTAGAACAGAAGCATCAAAGCAATCCACAAAAGTTTTGGGCAGGCATAAATAAACGTATTCACCCAGAGCAATGCACAACTCCTACCCCCTCAGCTACCATCCAAAAACCTTTGGAAGACGTTACCAATTCCTTTAACAGTTTCTTCACAGAAACTATCCAGTCACTAGCTAACCAGCTATCTCCCTGTTACCAAAGTCCTAACGCTGCCGCACCTAGTTCTTTAACTTTCAACCAGTTTCCACATCACTTATCCATGCCCTAAATCAAGAAACTAAAACCTACTACCCTTGCAGTGGATCACCTCCCAGCTGAGTATCTACAAAAAGCTGGGGATGCCATAGCATAGCCGATCTCTATCCTTATCAATAGAACTATATCAGAAGCCACTATCCTCTCCATCGGGAAGACATGCCATGTTATTCCACTCCACAAAGGAGGCAGTTCAACTGAACTGTCAAATTACAGACCTATAGCTATTTTGTCACCCCTGGCTAAAATTATGGAGACGTGCATCCATAAACAACTCCTGAGACATCTCATTCAGCACCATCTCCTGGCTAACTGGCAACATGGTCTCAGACCGTTCCACAGTACAACCATGGCCATCCTCTCCTTTTCCAATGTTATTAATCAAAACCAAAACAACAAGCTTTCTTCTCCCCTCTTTCATGATCTCGCCAAGCCTTTGACATGGTCAACCACCAACTACTCATACACGCACTTAACACTATTCCCCTAGATGTCCAGACTATCCAATGGTTCAAATCCTGAGTGGTAGACAACAGGCTGTACTTTGGCAGAACAAACAGTCTTCCCTTCTACCTATCACCCTTGGGGTCCCTCAGGGCTCTATATTAGGACCCCTATTATTTTCAACCTTTATTAATGACGTGTACACAGTCATCCCAACAGCCACCTGCATTCAATATGCGGATGGCTCCACTTTGATTTGCTCTGCCACCTCCCCTTTAAATCTGCAGACTCTACTCTAAAATATTTTTAATACTGTTGAAAACTGGCTATGTAATCGATGTCTCCTATTAAATCTTAACAAAACGAAGCTACTGCTTTTCTCCCCCACTTGTAAAGCCTCCACTCCAACCTATACTATAAAATCTAACAATGGCACTGTCATTGTCCCAGATCTCTGTACCAAACTCTTAGGTATAACACTTGATGATAACCTCAAGTTTGATATGCATATTAATCAAACTATTAAAAAAGTTACTAAAAAACGTGGCTCACTATACAAGATCAAACCTTTCCTCACTCCACTAGCTAGGACGGTAATTGCCTGTACACATCTACTTTCCACCCTCCTTTATGCATCCCCTCTCTTCATGAACTTGAGTAAGTCTGACCTTAATAAACTCTCTAGCTGCTTTAATCATATTGCTAGACTTGACACTGGAGCAGCATACAGTACACACTACTGTCTGAACCTAAAGAATCTAGAGTGGCTAGAATTGCCTATCCAACTTCAATACAATCAGCTAATAGTAGCACATAAAATTCTCTACCAACTTGAAAACACAGCCATACTTACAAAAATTATCATCCCTTACAGCAAACTCAAGACACTTCGCTCATCCAACAAATTACTAGTCCAAACCCTCAAAAGCAACAACTCATCTGGAAACTCTGCATGTCAACTGTGTTGGTAAAATATGGAACTCGCTTCCTGCTTAGCTTTTTTCAGAACCTGTTATCACCCAATTCAAAAAAAATCTAAAACAGTACTTTAAAAGGCAATGGCTACGTCCTTGCTCTAATCCTGACTTACTCTGGCAATATAAACATGTAACCAATTTGTACCTGGTCAATGACCAGCAAACTTAAAAAAACAAAAAAGTTCCACCGAAACTTTAAGCCAATAACAGTTTAATGCTCTCAGTCAACAAATATTGACATATGCTCAATTGACAAAACACGTAATCCACGAACAACTAAGCGCTTTCGCCAAGGTTATAAACCATAGGCATCTTCAGAGTTGAACATATGTCAATATTTGTTGACTGAGAGCATTAAACCTTTATTGGCTTCAAGTTTCGGTGAATATAAACATGTGCTAAAGAGGTCTTTTGGCCACCCCTACATTGCTTCCTGTTCGTCTATAACAAATCAGATTTATATATGACAGAATTAATGACTTTTATCGTATGCATTGTATCTGTAACAGTGCTTTAACTTGATTAATGTAATAGTTTTTCTGTATGTATGGAGCATTTCTTTCCTGGCCTCCGCTGAAAATGGACAAGTATCTAGTCGGACTATGCCAGTCAACAAATGTAAAATAAATAAAAAAATAAATGAATAAAAATGCAGAACTGCCATGTTCCCTTGAGAACAGGGACAGGTAAAAGCAGGTATCTTTCTTACTCAGGATTACCAATCATGAATCCTGAAGGAGCAGAGGAAGTACAGCCAAGCAAGATTAGCATATTGAACTTTTTTTTTACTTCTCCATGGTTCTGAAAGCCTGGCTGAAAAAGCAATTACAACCTACAACCAATTTGTATATCAAAAATTTACTATTATAAACATTACATAATTTCATGTCTACTTTTTCATATATTCTGTACATACCAAATTATACTACCTATAATTATTTTTTCTTCATATAACGAGTGATGTACAATGCATTGCAGCTTTTCTCCAAAGGCCTCTTCTGTAAATGGGCTTTTGCTCAGTAGCAGCAACACCTATCAGAGTTACTTAAGTCATAACCAGCTACAGGATACTCCGTCTTCAGTCTGTCTGAGTTCAGTATCTTAATGATCCAACCATGCAACCGTCACAAAGTAACCCGAAATAAGACATGTTATTAACAAGTTAATCAATAAGAGGTTCCCCGCTTATAGATCCTTGAGGGGGTCAAGCACAGCCTAGGCTAAAGACCTGGAAGTTGATATAAACAAAACTATAAGAGTTCAATGAAATACTCAGAGCTTTAGCACTCCAGGAGAAAGAGGAAACAGGTGAAATCAAAGAAAATGACAAAGTCTCAAAATGGCATGTGTAAAGACTATAGAACAGATCTTCAGCCAAACCAAGAATGGAAATAAAGTACATAAGGAAAGCTGGTGGTGGACTGCAGAAGTGCAGAAAGTCATCAAAGTGAAGGAGTGTAGGAAAAGGTGGGAGACAGAAAAGATGAACCAGGCCAAGAAGGCATATTGGTTGGCTAACAAAAAAAAACTAACAGAGCAGACATAATGGAAAGGAACAAGGCATCAGAGGCACTTAACCAACTTCTAGAAATGTAACAGATGGGACGATGAAATCCTATTAGGTTGCAAGACAAAGACAGAAAGATAAAGAAGGTAGTCATCAGACACCATTTATAAGGGATGCTAGCAACAATCTGCTCCAGTTAAAAGTACATGAAGGACAACTAGAAGGAGTATTTCCAGCAGTTTCTGAATGAAGAAACCTCCCACAAAAGCTGAATGGCCTGACATACAGCCTATGAAGGAAGAGAATGAAGAGCCCACTTTGGAAATGAGAAAAGCACTAAGAAAAATGAAGGCAGGGAAAGCAGCAATCTCATATTGGGTCACAGCAGATATGATCAGGATGTTGGGTGTGTTAGGGAAGAAATGCCTCCTAAGAGTACTCACAGTGGTAATGAGAGAAAGGTGTACCCCATGTAACTAGAGAACATGCATTCTACAAGACTTTTGAGACATCACTGTACTTCTCTCATGAGCAGCACGTGCAATATGGTTAAATGTGGGAGGGGCATTTGTGCTTCTACTGGTCAGTGTGTGCCCGCCATAAAGTCTAGCAGTCCTGGGTCAATAAGCTTCTGGCCATCCACTGTCCAGTTGCTCAGCTTGGGTTACCTGGAATAGCCATGTTGTGTGAGAGTTGAACAGAAAACCATTAACCTGCCAATCAGGAACTACTGATTGTTGCACTCAATGTAGTTTCAATGACAGGATGCAGTTTGGAAGTTGATAACACAATGTAAGGAGGATGCCGGCCATCCTATATATCCAAGAGACAAGGTGGAAGGGCAATGCAACAAAGCCATGTGGCTTGGGATCTGGAGTATGCTGTTCAGGAGGAGGATACACTAAAAATGGTGTTGGGATTGTGATGAGAGATGCTATCAAAATTAATGATAGACTTGTAGTAACTAGCCTCCAATGTAAGGATAGGCCACTATTCCTAATCTCAGCCTACACCCCCCCCCCACAGCAGTACTGTGACAGTAAGACAGCATTCAGACAGCAGTTGTAGAACCTACTAGATAAAGCAGAAACACAGTAATTACTGTTGATAATGGGTGACTTGAATGCACATACCAGGACAGAGAAAACAGGATGAGGACTGCCAGGGTCCCAAATGAGTGGGGCAACAGAAAAAAGGAGAAGCCATTCTAGACACTGGTCTTACAAATGGCTCGATATTGGCCAACACATGGTTCAGCAACACAAAGTTGCAAGGTAACACACAAGGGTGGCCAACATGCAACTCCGGTACATTCCATCCTAGTAAGGAAAAATCATTAAGGTAGAATCAGTGATTGCAAAGTCATCCCATTGAAATAGCACACAGAATAAACCACTGATTGCCACAATCAGCTGCAAGCAGTGGTCAGGGAAGGCTCTAAGGTCAACAGAGACTAGGCTGATGACCTGGAAACGGATATGAGAGAAAGCACAAGGGTTCAAGGAATTACTCAGGGTTCTAACATCTCAGGAAAAACGGGAGCAGGTGGAGATGAAAAATGGCAGAACCTCAAGAAAGCACATACGCACTATAGAACAGATATGCAGCCAAACCAGGTATGGAAATAAGATACATAAAGAATGCTGGTGGTGGAGTGCAGAAGTCCAGGAAGTCAATATGACGTCCCCCACTCTGGACCAGTAATCAAGGAGCCTGAATCCTCACCACTGACAATAGAGGGATGTGCACTTGGACTACAAAAAATGGATATACTCAGTATTTCAATATTTATTATTTTATTTATTTATTTGCAGTTGGTTTACCAGGATAGTCCACTGGGCCAAAGTGAACGTGTTTTCAATGGAGTCCTGGGGAGAAAAGCTCCATAATAAGAAGTTATGTCTTACCATAATGTTCCATGTTAGTTGTCTTCTTCTCGCCTTCTTTCTTGCTGGATGGGTTCGGAGCCGATCCTCGGCTCCGACTTGGCCTATACTATAGCTCGAGAGCTATTTTTACCGGCTCGAGGCAGCCCTATATCCCACAATACCATGCACTAACTCCCCAGTATAAATAATAATATTACAATAATAATATTATAATCCTCTTTACGAGAATAGATTACCTGCAACATATTGTATCTCCAGAAATGGAAGGACTCAGAACCTCAAGTCTATCCAGGTTAGGGGGCAGGAGGGAGGGACGCAAGAAAGAAGGCGAGAAGACAACTAACATGGAACGTTATGGTAAGACATAACTTCTTAATGTTAAGTTGTCATTCTTGCCTTCATTCTTGCTGGATGGGACAGCGTTCCTAGCATCTTAGTCCTGGGTGGCTCAATGAAACAGACTCCTGAGTACAGTGGAACCAAAATCAGCTCTATTTCTGGAGGCTAAATCAAGCTTGTAATGGGCAATAAAGTTATGTTTGGAAGCCCATGTAGGTGCTGCACAAATGGCATCTAGTGGTAACCTTGCTTGAAACGCCGTTGAAGTTGATAGTGCCCTGGTTGAATGAGCCTTAGGCCTAGAGGGAAGTTGCCTGCGTCTCAACTCATAGACCAAGGTAATAATAGATGTCAGCCATCTAGAAAGAGTAACCTTCAATACCGGAAGCCCTTTCTTGCCTGCAGCATGAGAGAGAAAGAGCTGGTCTGACTTTCTGAATTGTCTTGTACTGTCTAGGTAATACCGTAATTGGCGATAAACATCTAATGAATGTAATTTTTGTTCAGCCCTGCTGGTATAGTCTGGGAAAAAGACAGGTAAATCAATGGAGTGGTTTAGATTTGCTTCCGATAACACTTTTGGTAGGAAGGAAGGTTTGTTCTGAGAGTTACCCTGTCTTTATGAAAAAACAAATAAGGAAGACAGACAGACAAGGCTTGAAGTTCCGATACCCTTCTGGCAGATGTTATAGCTACTAAAAATAGCGTTTTCCAAGAAAGAAGTTTGAGGGAGCAAGAAGCTGCAGGTTCAAAAGGGGGCAGAATTAGTGAGGTTAGAACTAAATTCAAATCCCATTGTGGGGGTGGATCTTTGACTGGAGGTCTGAGCAAAAAGATGCCCTTGAGAAAGGCTTTACAGAGTTTGTGGGACATAATATTTGCTTCTGAGAGTCCAACATGAAAATTAGCAATGGCTGCTAATTGTACCCTGATAGTAGCCGATGATGACCCTGAATGAAAAAGCTCCGCCAGAAAGTCCAGAACCTCATGAATGGGTGCATGGAAAGGATCTAAGGACCTAGTTTGTGCCCAGTGTGAAAAACGCTTCCATTTACTCGCATAAGTCTCCCTAGTATTGGACTTATGGGAGGCCGGAATATCATCACGAACAGGAGGAGAAATAAGGGGAAGCCTGGCTATGGCTGGAAGTGGAGCAACCAAGCTGTGAGGTTGACGGAATGTAGAGACTGATGCAGCTTGGCCGTGAGGTGGGTCAACAGATCCGGAAAGGGTTCCAGATGCCAAGGCTGTTCCAGTAGGTATTTGTGCAGGAATGGGAACCAAACTTGTCGAGGCCGAAATGGGCAATGAGAATCATTTTGGATCTCAATGCGGTTGCTTTCTGAATTAATTGTGGGATCAATGGAAAAGGAGGAAAGGCATAAAGAAGACCCCGGGGCCAAATGTGAACAAGAGCTTCTCTGAGGGGTTGGCCTGGCAGAGGAAAAAGTGTGAAGAAGTCGAGGCACTTGCTGTTTTGGGGAGTTGCGAAAAGGTCGCAGCAAGGCTGGCCCCACTTCCGAAAAATTCCGTCTGCTACCGCTTGATTTAGAGACCACTCGTGAGGCATGAGGATAGCTCTGCTCAATCTGTCTGCTATGACGTTGGATTTCCCGGGGATGTGCGTTGCTATCAGAAATCGTTGAGATGAAATCGCCCATTGCCAAAGTCTGAGTACTTCTCGACAGAGGGGATAGGACCTTGTTCCGCCCTGCTTGTTTATGTACCACACCACAGACATATTGTCCATTTGAATTGCTATAGTCCCCGTGGGAAGAGAGCTCTGAAGGGCTTGCAACGTCAAAAGCACCGCCCTCATCTCCAGGACATTTATGTGCAGGTGGCATTCTGACTGTTGCCAAGTGCCCTGGACCGTCCTGCCCTGATAATGCCCCCCACCCGATCAGGGAGGCATCCATTGTGACAGTGGCAACTGGAGGGGGGAGAACAAAGGGTCTGCCCTGAAAAAGCTGAGGGGAAACCATCCACCAGGAGAGATGTTTCCTGCAAGATGGGGTTATCAAAATGTTGTGGGTCATTGGTAGCTGTTGAAAGGACCACTGAGAAAACAGCATCCACTGAAGGAGCCTCATGTGGAAGCGGGCTAATGGAAGTAGAAGAATCGCCGCCGCCATAAGGCCCAACACTTTCAATACTAGCTTGACCTGGACTTTGTTGGGCTGAAACAGGGGCTGAACATTCCGCCTTATGTCTGTCACTCTCTGAGGTGGTAATGTTGCAGACATTTCTGTGGTGTTTAATACGGCGCCTATAAAGTTTATACATTGACAAGGCGACAAGGAGGACTTTGCAAAATTTATAGAAATACCCAGACTGTTGCAAAGTTGAATAGTGTAATCCCTGGCCATTATGAGATCCTGTTTGGTGGTAGCGGAAATGAGCCAGTCGTCTAACTATGGAAACACCTGGAATCCTTTGTGTCTCAGGTGAGCCGTGACCACTGCCAAACATTTGGTGAACACCCGGGGGGCTGTGGTGAGACCAAAGGGCAGGGCCCTGAATTGAAAATGACTGACTCCCAGCCTGAAGCGGAGAAACCTCCTGGAGCGCCTGTGTATCTTTATATGGTAGTACGCGTCCTGGAGGTCTAACGAGCACATCCAGTTGTCTCTGCCCAAAAAGGGTAGAATGGACTGCAGTGTTACCATCCGAAATTTTGTCTTTAGTACAGAGTTGTTTAACCTGCTGAGGTCCAAAATGGGTCTCCATTCTCCTGTCTTTTTTGGTACCAAAAAGAATCTGGAGTAAATTCCGGATCCTAGCTGATCTGCTGGGACTGCCTGGATGACTCTTTTTTCTAACACCTTTTTTATTTCTAGCTGAGCCTGACCCCTTTGTGTGGGTGGTACATCTGGTAGGGGTTTTGGCGGTTGCACCGGAGGGAATGTGAAAGGGATTTTGTAACCCTCGGATATGATCTTCTGTACCCATGTGTCTTGGGAGAGGGATTGCCAGGCTTCCGGGTACAGAGATAATCTTCCCCCGACTGCCTCCGAAGGCGGACAGTCGGGCAGCTTCTCAGGGATGCTGAAAGGGTTGGTCAAGAAAAGATTCCTTAGAGCCCTGGTTCTGAGGACCCCCTCTGCCCCTGGGGCGGCGTCTGTTATTATTTCCCCCTCTGCCTCTAGGGGGAAATTCACCACGTGTGGCAGGTGCGACTCCCTGAGGTTTGTGGAACCACATCTTTCCTCCCTTCTGTCCCTTAGGATAAGGTCTAGAAGGCGTGGAAAAACGGACTCCCACGGCAGAGAGAGTCTTACCATCTTGCTCGCATCTGGTGAGGGTATTCTTCACCTGAGGTCCGAACAATTCCGAACCATCAAAGGGGGTGTTGGTGAAGGACGCCTTGAAGGGATCGGCAAAGTTACAGAGTCGCATCCAAGCGTGACATCTCAACGCAACGCCTGTGCCAGCGGCCCTACTCGCTCCATCGGCTGCATAAGAGATAAGCCGCATGGAGGGGTTAGCAATGGAGTTCAAAGTAGCCAGCTGAGAGTTTATTTTGTCCTTAAACCCCGCAGCAGAAGGATCCTGTACCGTTTCACCCAGCTCTTTGAGCAAGTCTCTCTGAAGGTGGGTGAAATGACAAATAGTTCAGCGATCGCATAGAAAAGGTCGCTGAAGCAAAGGTCCGCTTGCTGTACCTGTCCATGGTCCTGGACTCTGTTTGGAGGATGAACAGATACAGAAGGATCAGCCAATTCCTTCTTAGTGGCTGCTGCTACCACCATAGCATCAACTGAAACACCTTTGGTAAGAAAGGATTTGTCATCTGGTGCAGAAATAAATTTAGAAGGCCTCCTAGGGGTAGGTTCCATTGAATCAGGAGCTGCCCACGCCTTTCTAGCCACTACCTCCATTAGTGGGTCGAAAGGGGGAGACACCCAGGAGGTGGAAGGGCGAGATCCAAAGGCGTCAAGGTAAACCGACTCGTCCTCGGAAGGTTTGAGAGTGGACC
The DNA here is from genome assembly GCF_019279795.1 of Protopterus annectens. Lineage (NCBI taxonomy): Eukaryota > Metazoa > Chordata > Ceratodontiformes > Protopteridae > Protopterus > Protopterus annectens. The sequence goes on along the minus strand of NC_056739.1, from coordinate 127,043,310 downwards.
AATTTCCCCTCTGTCTTAGGATTTCCAGGATGTCTGAAAAGGAGACATCCTCAGAGGGGGATCTGGGGGAACCTTCAGACTCATCCAAGTCGGTGTCCGACGTGACAGACTCGGGGGAGTCTATGTGCTTCCTCTTGCACTTTCTTTTCCTAGGGGGTTCCCCTGAAGCTTCAGGGGAGCCCTCGGAAGAGGAGGAGACACCCAAGGTGGGTACCCTACGCTTTGGATCTCTGCTGTCAGGTGTAAGAGGATGGCCAGAGACCGTAACAGGCATTACAGAGGGAGGAGCCGCAGAACTTAACCTTGGAGTGGACACTGGGTCCAGCACACTCCTCATCACCTTGAAGGCTCCCCTATCAGATACCAAAGGTAGCACCGGCTCCGAAGAGACCGGAACCGCCCCCGGAACAGACAAGAGAAGGCTCCGAGAATGGTGTCGGGGCCAAACTAACCAGAGCCGAAGCTCTGAGAGGCACAGCGGGGTCGGACAAGGGTCCGATGCCACTCGCCCCCTCGGAGCAGACAATGGAGTCTCGGCGCCCGGACCTCTCCACGGATGGAACCAATGAAGAGGTCGGAGCCCAAGGAGGAAGTATCGGCTCCGACGTGGGCAAGGTCACGGTTCCGACAAACTCCGGCTCCGAGCTCGAGAGATGAGTCGGAGGAGGAATGGATAGCTGTATCGAAGGAGCCACAGTCTGGTGAGATGGGCTCTGGAGCATTTGGGCCAGCGCCTGAGATTTTATGAGTCTACTGACCACCCTCTCGATGTCGTGGTCGGAGAGCCTGGATGACCTCGATGAATGAGTCCTATGACTCCGCTCCGATAGGAGGGGGGACCTCGGAGCCGATCTGACGGACTCTAGCGAAGGGGACCTAGAGCGCTTGCGCTGGGGTCGGCTCCGATGATGGTTTCGGAGCGGAAACCACTTTGCTCGCCTCGGAGCCAGCCGGAACTGAGGTCGGAGCCGTCTCGATAACGCCAGCCCTCGGCTCAGAAGCTGGAGCCGAGGGTTTGGTGGTTTTTGACGACTTCCCCGAGCCAGACTTGGACGGGGAGTCATCAGGCTTTAACAAGCCCATTAGGATGAGCTTGTTACGCCTTTCCTGCAGGACTCGAACTAAATCCGTGACAAACGGAACAAGAGTCCTGCAGGTGTAAAGGCCCCAAGCAATAGACACAAGAAGTGTGACCGTCTGTCAGAGACATTTTCTGACAGCACGAGTCACACTTCTTGAATCCCGAAACCTTAGGGTCCTTTGACATCCTGACAAAAAAATAAAAAGGAACACAGTCAGTCCACACACACACACACACACACACACACACACACACACACACACACACACACACACACACACACACACACACACACACACACACACACACACACACACACACACACACACACACACACACACACACACACACACTTATTAAAGTTAAGGAGAACTGACTAAAAACCCACACACACTGAAAGGGGTGGGGGAAAACTAAAGAAAAGCCCGTAGGCCCAAGATAAAAAAACTAACTAAAGAAAGGGAAAAAGGGCTACCGAAAAGGGTAAAGCAGTTAGAAGGGACCTAAAGAAGGGTAACTAACTGGAAAAAAGCTACTGAGATTGAATATATATCTGAAAAAGCACTTACTGACCAAAGCAGGTAAAAACAGACTACCTCGCAGCGAAGTGGCAAACGAGATCTGGGGAGTTAGCGCATGGTATTGTGGGCTATAGGGCTGCCTCGAGCCGGTAAAAATAGCTCTCGAGCTATAGTACAGGCCGAGTCGGAGCCGATCCATCCAGCAAGAATGAAGGCGAGAATGACAACTTAACATTCAAGGTTACAAAATGATGTCGATAATAAGTTTACATGTGTTATAATATAGCGCAGACCAATTAATATAACAATATGACATAGATTGAAAATATACAATTGGATTAGACAAGAACAAACATTGCCAACAGTGTAGGTTTTAGATAAATGAACAGGTAGTGCAGAATTTTAAGGAATGATTACAAGATATATACAGGAACATTAATATACAGGAAGTTTGAAGTAAGAGGTGTAGACTAGAGTAATATCCAATTTGCAAGTAAATAAACAGTTTATGAGTTTGAGGAGAAGTTAGGAGGAGCAATGTTTATGAAAAAAGAGGGGAAGAAGAAAATTTGCAGTGTGAGTTATGTGGGGTGGCAGCTGGAGCATTCCCACTGGGATACTAGGTATGAGTGAAGAGTTTTTTTGAAGATAGGGTAAGTAGGGGTAGCACGAATGTGCGGTGGTAGGGAGTTCCAGAGTCGTGCTAGACTGAAGGATAGAAGGTGTTTGCCTGGGGGGCGAGTTGGTTTGTATATTTCTAGAAGATTTTGGTTATTGGACCGTAGTACTCTGTCAGGTAGATGCATTTTAAAGGCAGAGGAGAGGGAGGGACAGAGTGAGGGGTTGAGAATGAGCTTGTGTGCTAAAGTGAGTTGGGTATAGAAAAGGTGATTAGGTAGTTCTAGCCAGTTTAGTTTACAGAGAGAGGAACAATGGTGAGTGGAGGACTTATGGCTAGTAGCGAACTTGGCGATTTTGTTGCAACAACATGAGAGTTGAGTTTTCAGAGAGGATTGTAGATTAGTTAGGAATGGAGCTCCATAGAGAAGGGAGGGTATGAGAAAGGATGTAGAGAGGGTGAGTTTAGTGGTGGGTGTAAGATAATGGTTTTGTCGATAGAGCATACCTAGTTTTTGATGGGTTTTTTTGATATTTAGTTATATGTGGGAATTAAATTTAAGCTGATTGTCAATTAGCACGCAAAGTTTATTGTGTGGCTTTAAATGTGACTAATTAATCTAATTGTGAGTTAAGTGTGTAATTGCTTCAGTATTTAAACCTGTGTGATTTACCAAGTGTTTGTCTGATGAAGTCATACGCTTGACGAAAACGTGTGCATAACTTTGTGGCTTTAAAGAAAATAAACTGCTGTTTTGTGGACCTTGAGCATTGGAGCCTTATTGTGAGCTGTTGCGAGTGGTATTTTATCACAATTTTCATCTGGTGGAGTTTGCTTACCGGACTGTCGTGTTTGTTTTGTTGGTTTAGCACACAAAGTAGCTTTGTCTCTGATACCAGTTCCAGAGTTGTGTTGTTATGACTAGTGATACAAAATGTGTTTTTGTTGAAAGGGGTGACTTTAGAGTGAGTAAATACCATTAATTTGGTTTTAGAAGCGTTGAGTGCTAAGTGATTATTTTTCATCCATTGTTCAGTGGTTGAAAAAGCATCTTGAGTTAGCTTTAGAAGTGAAGGGACAGAAGTGGCAGAGCAAATAATAGTTGAGTCGTCTGCATATTGGATGGTGTTAGAGAATGGGATAGAGTTACGGAAGTCATTAATAAATATGTTAGAGGAGGGGACCTAATATGGAACTTTGTGGAACACCAGTTGGTGTATTAAGGAATGAGGAGGTGGCCTTTTTCCATTTTACTGCTTGATATCTGTTGGATAAGTAGCTGGAGAACCAGTTCAGAGAAGAGAGAGATAGGTTAAGCTTAGAGAGTTTAGCTGTAAGAAGACTGTGGGAGATAGTATCAAAGGCCTTAGAGAGATCCAGTAGAAGGGTAGAAACAATATGACCAGAGTCTCGGGCTTTGTTTACAGTTTCCAGGAAGGAGAGGAGGGCTGTCATAGTACTGTGGCCTGGTCTGAAACCATGTTGTGTGGGAGTTAATAGGTCCTTATCAATGAGGTATGGTAGGAGTTGTAGTTGGATACACTTTTCAAGGAGTTTAGAGATGGGAGACAGGATAGCTATGGGATGAAAATTAGTGACATTGTTATTATTGCCTCCTTTATGTAAGGGTATGATAAAGGCCTTTTTCCAAATTTGGGGGACTGTGCCTTCTTGGATAGAACGGTTTATTAAAATACTAATGGGGTAGGCAATTGCTTCGGCAGCTATGCTGAGGAATTGTGAAGGAAGATTATCAGGAGCATTTGAACCTGGTTTCAGTTTTAGAAGAAGTTTTTTTATGGTAGAGGTGGGTATGGGTTTTAAAGAGAAAAGTGAGGAGTGGGAAGAGGGGGTATTTGGAGGTGGGAGTGATGAGGAGGGAGGGAGAGTGGGATAGGAGGTGGAGGGTGCAGAATGAGAAGATGGGAGAGGGGGTTAACTAGTGGATTGTGGTGGAATGTGAGTGGATGAGGGTGGGGGTAATTTGGATGGTGGTGGAAGGTGAGTGGATGAGGGTGGGGGTAATTTGGATGGCGGTGGAAGGTGAGTGGATGAGGGTGGGGGTAATTTGGAGGAAGTGGAGATGTTAGAGAAAGATGAGGTTAATTTGGAAATAGAATCAATGAAGAAAGAGTTAAATTGAGTAGCCAGGTCTATGTCAAGGGCATTTGGGTTTGGGGTGAGGGTGGGGGTGACTGGTTTACTGGGATTTAGGAGAGTGGAGATGCCTTTCCAGAATTTCTGAGGGTTAGTTTTATTGTTGTTTTGGAGTAAGGAGAAGTAATTTTGTCGATCAGTTGTGATCAGCTTTTTTTACTTTATTTCGAAGTGTTTTGTATTCATTGTAGAGGAGGGGGGGGTCTTATTTTTCTGGTAGTGTGTCCAGAGTTTGTCTCTATGTCGCATTGTAGTAAGTGTATTTTTGGTAAGCCAGGGGGCAGTTTTGGTTTTTATTCTTTTTGTTCTTAGGGGAGCGTGTTGGTCTAGGAGGTTTAAGAAGGTAGTGTTGAAATGGGTGACTGCATTATCTAGAGGAAGTGTTTCTAGACTATTCCAATTTATTGCTTTCAGAGAGTTAGAAAAAGCTGTAGGGTTAAAGATTTTTAGGTTACGAGAAGTAATAACATTATGGGTACGATGAAGAGGTGAGGGGAGGTGGTGTGTAAATGTGGGTAAGTGGTCAGGGAAGAGTACCACTGTTGGAGAAGTAATGGGGGTGAGAAACTAAGATCCAGTCTAGGATACTGCCACTGGAGGGGTTTTTTGAGGGGCGGGTTATAGAGTTGATGAGCTGAGAGAAGTTGTAGAGGTTAATGTTAAGTGGATTTGAGGGAGACTGAATGGAGGCCCAATTGATATTCATGTCTCCTAGGATTATAGTTTCATTGCTGATGTTTTTGGAGAGCCAGGAGAGGATGTCTTCAAGTGTAGAAATGTTATCACCTGGGGGAATATAAAGGGAGGCTATACATATATGCTTGTGTTTGTTGATTTGAAGTAACGTTAGTAGCAATTCTGCATTATTGAAGTGGGGAGTGGGTTTATTATAGGGAGTAACTGATAGTGAGGATGAGTATAGGAGAGCTACACCACCCCCTTTTTTATGAGACCTGTCTTTTCTAATGATAGAATAGTTTGGTGGGATTATTTCAGAGTCTTTTATATGGGGTTTTAACCATGTTTCAGAGATGGATAGGATGTTAGGTTTGTTGTGTGTAAGCCAGGCATGCAGGTTTGGGATTTTGTTGACTATGCTTTGGGAATTTAAAGAAGTAAGTAATGTGGACTTGTTAATAGTTGCTGAGGTGGGGGGACCTGGGTTAGGGTGGATATCTCCTGATAATAGGGTGGTGATTAGGTATAGGATGGAGTTAGAGAGGTGGTTTGAAAGTTTAGAGTGTACATTGGGCTCAATTATGATACTGGAAGAATTGCTAGTTACTATGGGAGTGGAATATCTTTGTGAGGTAAGCAGTTTATATGGAAAAAGTAGATGGTTATTTATAGGATATAGGTGTGGAGAAATTGGGGTGTGTGAGTGTTGGAGAGGTAAGGTAAGATGATAGGTTGTGTGGAAGGATTGGGAATGGTAGATATTAATGGGCTGGGTGAGGTAGAGAATAAAGGAACACTGTAGAAGTAGCAGTAGTAGAAAGGAGGTGTGTAAAGTTTTTTTAAGCATAATGGGATGAGGTTGTTAAGAGATGTTATGTAGTTACAAGAGTGATTATATGTATAAAGGAGCTGGCAAGGTTTTTATATTAGAGAGGGTAGTGGGATGTTGGGTATTGTTTGATGTAGTGGTGAGTTTGGGTGTTTGTTAGTGGAGTGATTAGAGCTTAGAGTGGGCGGGGTAAGGGAGATGGTGTGTGAGATAGAGTGGGGGGGTAAGGGAGATGGTGTGTGAGATTGAGTGGGTAATTGTAGAGGTGGGTGTGGTTTTATGGAGGATAAAGGTAGAGGTGCTGGGGGTGGGTGGAATTTGGGGGTAGGGTAGGGGAGCGGAGTGAGCCCGCAGGGCGGAGCGGGTTGAGCCAAGGAAGGCAAGAGAAGATCAAGAACCTATCAGTGGAGTGTGGAATGCAGACGGGTAAGTACAGGGGTATAGTCGAATAGAGAGGGCTATGGTGATTTAAGAGAGGAAGTAAAGTTAGAACTTTGGTGCTTTAAAGAGAAAAAGTAAAGTTAGAGATTGGGCTGAATACAAGAGAAATATTGAATTGAAATTAAATTAGTGGGGAGAGGGTGCCATCTAGTGGACACATGGTGAGATGCACCTGTGGCTCTACCAAGGCTATTCCTGGGGTAGATTAAATAGGGGGAGAAGGGGGACGAAATAGGTCAGGGAGCTAGGAGAGGAGGAAGTATATGTAGACCTCTCTACATCAAGCACAATTTCCCTTAAGAGACACAGGGAAAACACTCAGCCCGGCATCTGGGTTTCCCTCTCTGGCTGTCCCAGGTCCCCAATAAAGTTTCCCACTGACACAGCTGTAGGGTTAGGTCCTCAGCCAAGTGTCCAAGCCAAGTCCTCCAGCACCCTCTCTGTGAAACCAGTGTATCTGAAGTTGTTGTTTTCATCGGATCTTCAACCTGAGGGACTCTGATCCGGCACAGATCTGGCTTGGTCATATATTCCAGCATCGGATCCAAAGTCCAATCTTCTCCCCTACCCATAATGTTCTGCTCTCCCTCCTCCCCCCCTCAGATCTTATTTGCTGCTTGCTTTGAACAGCATGGGTTTCCCACTGCTCCCAGCTCCATTAGAGTGCAAGTGTTCTTTCAGGGGTTATCTCTTATCTTGTATCTTTCTCCCTTTCACCAGTCTTCTTTCCCCTACCTACTATCAGTGCTGACATTGGTCGTTAGGTTTAACTTTTCTTACTTTCCTAGCGTGTGTGTGTGTGTGTACACGCACACATGTGCAGGCATGTGTAGGGTTTTCCTTCCCATGGCTGACACCCCTAAGCCAGGGATTAAGAAGTGTCCAGAGTGTGGACATAAGCTTCCATCTTCCGATACCCACACACTGTGCGTAGTCTGTTTGGGAGTTTCCCATTTAGGCACCTCCTGTTCTATCTGCCAGGCTTCATTCCCCGCGCTTTGATCGACAGGTGGAACAAGCTTATCTTAAAGGGACTTCTCCCATCTCCTGCAGAAGGCTCTTCTTCTGCCCCGACTTCCGGGACTCAAACTACCACTAAAGTCCAGGGATGAAGAGAAGGCCCATTCAAAAGAGTGGGATTGGCCTAGGAAGAGGTCCCGGCCAGATCTGAGCCATTGTTCTCCTCAGCTTTGGTCTCCACACTTCTGCCTGAAGACAGAGACCTCTCCGGCTCGGTCTCCAGCCACTACCTCTCCTCTGTGTCATTCTCAGCCTGGGTCGGTGGCTTCTTCAGTCCGGTTCACTTGGAGCATGTCCAAAGCTGAGATGGACAGGATGATGCTGAAATTTCTTCGGGCCCAGATTCATCTGGAAGTCTTGCCTGTTCCATCCCCCTCCAGGGCCGGGAATACACAGTCTGCCTTCCCCCTTCTCTCTCTCTCCTTCTCTGATATGACCTTTGGTTTTGGAGCCCTTGGGTCTGAAATTCCAGGGTGTTGAGGAGATGGTGCCAATTGTCCCTGGTACCTCGACCCTGACCAGTACACCTTGAGCAGTTCGGCTCAGACATTTTCGGAGTGGACTGACTCTTGGAGCCGGAGCTTTGGTATCATATCCAAGGGGATGGCTTAGATGTCGAGACTTTCGGAGTAGTCCATTCCCCTCGAGGCTTCGGCACTGGGAGGCTCAGCTCCGCCACCCCCTCGATGCCAAGGGCAGTGGACAGGCAGCCTCTGGCCCTGGACTTTCTGCCTTCAGGGGTCCGCTTCCCTTCAGCATTTGAGGTGGTGGAGAGGGTCCTCTCAGCTCCTTCTAGAGCCTTAACACTCGTCCTCTGATTCCATCTTGGCTCCCTCTCTTTCTGGGCTGGAGTCTTTCATTCTGCCCCCTTAGGGACACAGTCTGTTGCCAGTTTGCCCCAGGAGGATCCGATCCAATAACTCCGAAAGCTTTTGAATACTCCCCATAGCCCCCATCCCCATGAGGAGCTTCCTTGGAAGCATATGTGCAAGAGGAGGCACTTAGATTCCCCTCCAGAGTCTCTCACTGATGATACAGACTTGGAGACAGGGGAGGGCTCCCCCTGTTCACCCCTAGAAAAGGTTTCCATTGGGGATATCATGGAGATCCTTCACCAACGCAGTGGGTGGTTTATCCTCAAGCCCAGCCTTGACGAGTTGGTATTTCTGGAGGAGTTTGGCACAGGACCTTCCATCTCCTAGGTGCCGTTGTCCCCACCCTGTGGATCCCTTTGTGGATTTCATTTCCAGTAGGGCATGGAAGGAACGGGACATGGTTGAGCCCAGCCCCTGGCACCTAGACAATGTGCTCAGCGTCCCATCACACAAGCCCCCTTGGTCCAAGGGGTCCCTGGTCGATGCCATGGTGGTTGCTCAGGCCAGTAAGAAGGAGCTGGCTCAGGAGAGCTCCTTGGTCCACCCTCCAGACAGTGAGTCTACAGAGATAGATCATTTTGGGAAGCAGGCCTACATTTCAGCCACTTTTGCCTTACATGCATTGAATTTGGCAAATGTAATCAGACTGCAGCGGGACCTGGTCAAGGAGGTCGCTGAGTCTGTCCCAGGGTCCATGGCAGCAGTGGAGGAGAAGGTCTTCTCCTCCCACATGGGCACCCCTCACTGCTATTTCAAAGACTTCCATGAGGCTTCTCTTCCATGCTACCAAGGATGCCTCTAAGGCTTTGGGGACAGGTGTAGCAATTCGGCGGCACTCCTGGCTCTGGCTTTGTGCTTTTTCAGAGACCTTCAAGGTGTCTTTCACAAACACTCCCCATGACAGCTCTACCTTGTTTGGAAAAATGGTTCGTGACACGTTAACCTAGAGTGAGGAGGACGGGAAGACCTCGTCAGCCATCGGGATCCACTTCTCCACTTCACAAAGATCCTTTTCAAGGAATCAGCATGGGGTCAAGAAGCTGTGGTTCTGAAAGTATCAGGGTTCTCAAGATGCTCAGGATTCATTTTTTTCCTCGGGGCAGAGGAGGATATGGCAGACACTGCCCTCGTGGCAGAGGGGGTCTGAAGAATCAGGGGTCTCGGGATTTTTTTCCGGACAGACCCTTCCAGCAATCCTGAGGGAGTGCCCAACTGCTCATCTCTGGAGGCAGTCAGGGGGTGTACCGCTGCACTCAACAGCCTGGGAGTCCATTATGAGCGATCGTTGGGTGCTGCAGATAATATCCAGAGGAATACTCCATCCCCTTTCTTTATCCTCCCTCTCTGCCGAAACATATCCTGGACATTTCACCAGGTGAACGGGAGGAGGCAGCCATAGAAATTGCCAGGATGCTTGAAAAATGAGTCATCCAGCCCATCCCCCCAGACCAGTCTGGATCAGGCATTTAATTCCAGGTTCTTTTTGCTGCCAAAGAAAACGGGAGACTTAAGACCCATTCTGGATCTTTCAACCCTGAACTTGCCCATTGACAAGACTTAGTTTCAGATGGTCACCCTCCAGTCCATTCTGCCCTTTCTGCACATGAACGACTGGATGTGCTCGGTGGACCTCCAGGATGTGTACTACCATATCAAGATAGACAGACACTCTCGGAGGTTCCTCCGCTTTGGGTTGGGAGCCAATCACTTTCAATTCACAGTGCTCCCCTCTGGACTCATCACTGCCTCTTGGGTGTTTATCAAAGTCATGTCAGTAGTGGTGGCTCAGCTGCTCCTGCATGGTTTTCAGGTCTTTCCATACTTGGATAATAGGCTCCTCCTCACTTCCTCCAGGCATCAACTGACTCAGGCCAGGGATTATATTCTCCATATAGCTCGGTCTCTGGGTATTACGATAAATCTCAACAAGTCTCAACTAGCGCCGGTTCAAGTGCTGGATTTTATAGGTCTGCGTTAAGATGCTACACAGGGGAAGGTATTCCTGTCTTCAGACAGACTTATCACTTCGGCATCATGTACAGTACATTCTTCAAGCCCAGTTTCCCCTCGATGGGTTTGATTCTTTGGGCATTAGGGTCCATGGCAGCCACGATCATCCTTATTCCTACTGCACGCCTCCACATAAGGGTTCTTCAAAGGACCTTAGCAGTTCAACGGTCCTTGCTACACCTTCCCCTGTCACATCCATTTGGAATGTCTTGTGTTTCCAAGGCCTCCCTTCTTTGGTGGCTCCAATCCTGTACTATTTTTTGGGTTGCCTGTTTGTTCTTCCCTCTCCCGCGATCATGGTGACCAGATGCCTCCCTACTCGGGGGGGGGGGGGTCACTGCATGGAAAGGACGGTCCAAGGCACGTGGTCTGCTCTGGAGAACAGTCTGCATATCAATGTCCTGGAGATGAGGGTGGTGCTTTTGGCGTTGCAAGCTCTCCATGCCTTTCTTCTTCCCAGGACTATTGCCATACAGACTGACAATATGAGAGTAGTCTGGTATATCAACAAATGGGGGAAACCAGATATTATCCCCTTTGCTGTGAGGTGATGAGATTGTGGGAGTGGGTAATCTCCACAGGCTGTTTTCTGGTGCCAATGCACATTACAGAGAAGTCCGACATCCTAGCAGACAGGCTCAGCCAATCTATTCTGATGCCCCACGAGTGGTCTCTGAATCGGTCAATAGCGGACAAGATTTTCCTAAGGTGGGGTTGGCCTTGCTGCGATCTCTTCACACCTCCTTCCAACACGAAGTACAGCAAGTATTTCATTCTGATCCCCCTCCAGGGAAGCCACCCAAAGATGTTCTAGTCCATGCCTGGCCCTCCGGTCTACTTTATGCATATCCTCCACTTCCTCTAATTTCCAAGTTTATTCAGAAAGCTCGTCAGCTGGGGAGTTGAATTATCCTCATTGTCCCTTTTTCTGGCCTCATCAAGTTTGATTCCTCACTCTGTGGTCTCAGTGTATCCTCCCTGGACTCTGGATCCAGTTCCAGATCTGATCACACACCCATCAGGGGTTCCTCACCAAGATTTAGTCAGCCTGAAGCTCACTGCTTGGCCGTTCCAATTTCCATGATAGTCAGGACTCCCATGCTTTCTTCTCATGTCAAAAAGATCCTGACTGCAGCTCACAAGACTTTCACTACGAAGATCTAATCTAGCAAATGGAAGAGTTTTTCGATCTGGGCTTCTCAGCATGACCTGGATCCCTTTACAGTGCCTGCCTGACATTTTGGAATTTTTAGCATACATTTTTAATAATGGCGCTAGTTTCTCTACTGTTAAGGTCCAATTGGCAACGATTCATTAATTTGCAAGTTTTCTTCCCAAATTTCCAAAACGGGGGGTACAAAATGCACTTACTAAATGTGTACAGGCAGTTGTGTTTCTAGCTGCATAGAATCAAAAGCTTATGTAAATCGGATCAGCTTTCTGTCTCATTTACTAAGCCTCATTGGGAAAAGCCTGTCTCAAAGGTTACGATTGCTTGCTGGATTTCAGTGTGTATTTCTTTAACCTATCGACCTAAAGGTTTGTCTCCACTGGGACATGTCTGGGCGCATTCCACCAGATCAGTCTGTTTCTGCAGCTTTTTGGTCCAGGGTTCAGATCATCACAGTCATCAAATGAAAGGAGTGCAGGAAGAAGTAGAACATACAAAAGATGGACCAGGCTAGGAAGGAAGACTCGTTAGCTAAAAAAGAGGCAAAGAAAGAAGTTACAATTGAAAAGAACAAGGAATCCGAGGCACTCTACCAGCTTCTGAACGTGATTCAGTAGATGGGACAAAAACCATCAGTTTGCAAGGCAAAGACAGAAAGATAAAGAAGATATTCAGACACCCTTCATAAGGGATGCCAGCAACAGCCTGCTTACCAGTCCACAAGAAATCTAAGGCAGATGGGAGTACTTCCAAGCAGCTTCTGAATGAAGGAAACCTCCACAGATGCTATACTGTCTCAGAATCTGCTTACGATGAAAGAGGAGGAAGAGCCCACCCTAGAAAAACTAAGAAAAATGAGAGCAATATGTTCAGATGAGGTCACAACAGAGATTATCAAGATCTTGGGTGAGATAGGGGACAAATGGCTCCTGAAGGTACTCACAGCCACTTAGAGAGAAACAGATGACTGGAGAATAAGCACATCAGTACCAGTGTTTAACCAAAAAAAAAAAAAAAGGACATCCATAACTGTGGCCAGTACAGAGGCATCAAACTCTTGCAGAAGGTGATTGATAAATATAAAAACTAGTAAAAAGTAATAAATGAGATGTGCAAATCAGATTCAGATCAGGATTCAGCACAACCAACCTGTTTGCAGTGAGACATATAGTTTAGAAGAAGCTAGAGATAAGGAGAGTCCAAATGAGCTTTCCTGGACTTGAAGAAAGCCTATGACAAAGTCCCAAGAATGCTTATTTGGACAGTCCTGCAGTAGTTTCAAGTACTAGAAACATTAGTGAAATTAGTGCTGGCTGTGTACAAGGACCCAATGACTCAGGTAATAGGGTGTGGAATCGCACAGGTGCTCCAGTGGGAGTGGGTGTGCATCAAGGTTCACTTCTAGGCCCACTGCTGTTCATACTGGTGATGGACTACATTAACAAACAAGTCAGAAGAGACAGATCAACAAAGCTGCTGTATGCAGATGATGGGGCATAACAGGCAGACTCTGAGCAAGAACTTCAGCAAAGGACAAGGAATAGAATGCAAAACTGAAGTTACGCAGGAGGAAACTAAAAACAGATAAAACAGCTGTAAAGGCAGTAAATGGGGAAAAGAAGAGGAAGCTGAGAAATTAGACAAGAGTAAATAGGGGAACAGGTTATCTGGGAGGGGTGGTGAAGGGAAGTCTGAATAAGGAAGTCAAATCTAGACTCGGGGGGGGCTGCAGCTAATCAGCACAGAGTCTCAGGGTAGTGTGCGACAGAAGAATGCAAACGTTTTGGGAAAATAAGCTGTACAAAACAGTGGTGTTACCAGTACTGCCTATGTGGTGCAGAAACTTGGGCAGTAAAGGCAGAGCAGTTGAGGAAGTTAGAGGCGATGGAGATTAAGTGCCTGACATGGGTGGTAGGATGGAGACTAAGAAATGAAGACATCAGAGCAGAAGCCAAAGTAGCTCTAGTTGCAGAGTAGGTCAAAAAGAACAGATTACAGTGGTTCAGACACAAGTGTACAAAAGCAGAAGACGATCTAGTGATGATGATGATTTGGAACAGAGGAAGAATGCAAGAGGAAACTACAGCATTCAGCAAAGAGACAAATGGACTGCGTAAAAGAAGACGTGACAAGTCAGGCAGGACAGTCAAGGAAGGTAGAAGAGTGGCACTAAGTCAAGAGGATAGTAACAGTTGACATGACAGCCCGACCCCATGTAGAAAATGGGAAAGGGGGGGTTGATAACTGTACAAGATCAGAGGGGATTGGCAAGTACAGATGCATCAAACTCCTTCCATATTAATGGAAGTGCTGAAGAGGGTGATTGACAAATGAATACACAGAGTAGTAGGAAACAGATGGGAGATGTGCTGCATCTTGATCTGAATCAGAAATGCTCAACAGACCCAATGTATGCACCAAGACAGATGGCGGAGAAGCTAGAGACAAGGAGGAAGACCACATGGGTATGCCTAGACTTGGAGAAAACATATAACAACGTACCATGCAAGCTGATATTGGCAACCATGTGATGGTTCAAAGTCCCAGAAACACTGGTAGAAGTAATGCAGGCTATGTACAAGAATGCAATGCCACAGGTTCAAACAGTATTTGAACTCAAAGAGGGGTTTTCAGTGGTGGTGGTTGCTGTTAAGAGCTGACTGCTGTTTATACTGGTGATGTATGACATTAGCAAAAAGATCAGAGGGCACAGATCTACAAAGCTACTACATGCAGACCACATGGCATTACAAGCAGATTCTGAACAGGAACTTCAGCAAGTGACAGGGGGATGGAATACAACACTGAAGGCATACAAGATGGAACAGAGTACAGAAGTCATGGTAGCAAACTGGGGAATTAAAAAGAAGCTGAAAACTGAGAAAGAAGGGAAAAACACTGGAACAGGTTAACAGATTCAAGTATTTGGGAGTTTTGGCTGAGGAAAACAGAAGTGTGAATGAGAAGGTCAAAACTAAAATAAGAGAATGAGAATCTTTATAAAGTACAGAAACATGAAAATTAATAAAAGATACAAATGGAAATGTTTATGGAATAACTAAATATGCCAAGGTTAGCGGTAGATAAGGCTCGGTTACTAATGGTTAGGACAGGAGAAGATTAGATAAAAATTGTGATGTATAACCAATCTACAGGAAAGTCCCCTGGAACAGATGGCATTCCTGTGGAAGCCTGGAAGCTAGAAGGAAAAAAATTGATCTGGAAGGTTTTGTTTAATAGTATTTAAAAAGAAGTACAACATCCTGGAAGAAGGCAGTGGTAGCTGCAATACCTAAAGAAGGCAAAAGTCCATCAGATCCACCTTCATATACAGGCCCATTTCAATACTAAACCATGATTATGAAGTGTTCATGTCTATAACGGCTAAAAGAATGGCAAACGTGATGCCAAAAGTGATGGATATAGATCAATGTGGTTTTGTGGAGGGGAGGCAAACATTTGACAACATTAACAAAACATTGACAATCCAGAAGAAAGCAGAGTAAGAAAATACCATTGTTGTTGGTGGGTCTTGATGCAATGAAAGCATTCCACAGAGTAAGCTGGGACTTTATGAGCAGGGCAAAGGAAGCATTTGCATTTCCTGAAAAAAAAAATATACAAGTTTGATTAGGAGGCTATATGAGGGATTGGAGGTGAAAATTAAAGTGTGTGCAGTTCTCTCTTATAATTTCTGCTTGAGCAGAGGAACCAAGCAGAGGATTCCTCTTTCCCCTTTATTATTTGCATTATACTTAGAACCACTGGCAAAGAAAATAAGGGACTCATAAATTCAAGGATATAACTGGCACGGTAGTCAAGAAAAGCTGGCTTTATCTGCAGATGAAATTATTTTTACACCTGACAAAACCAGAAAGAGACATTACAGTGTTGTGGAACATTTTAAGGCAGTTTCAGATCTTTTTGGCATTCAAATTTAATGAGGCTAAAACAAAAGGTAACAACTGTAAATTATGTACCCAGACACAAATTGGTTCAGTAATGTCCATATTTATGGGGACATGATAAAATGAAGTACTTGATCGTATGGATTAAAAAGGATTCTAGTGTGGCAACTTAGGATATGTGGGAAGAGAATAAACAAAAGAGAATACAAAATCTGAGAAATCAGAAGCTGTTATATGGATAGCAAGATACAAGCAAGTAAAATGTTTTTAATCCCTTTAGTTTTATGCAAAGGTCAGGCATATTTTACCAACCAGAGAAGTTTTGTTGTCAATTTAAGAGCTGAAGGATTTTATCTGGCAGGGGAAGAGGCAAAAGTCAAGTGGGATAAGCTGATTTTTCCAATAAAATAAGATAATTGGGATTACCCGATGTAAAGGGGTATTTCAGAGCTAAGCAGTTAAGGCTCCTATACATAGCACAAGCAGAAACTTATAATTCAAAGTGGAAAGGGATGATGATGAAACAAGAGGGAAGCTCAAGAAACAAGAAGAAATTGAGATTTTGGGTGTAGATCCTGAACAATCACCACCACCACCATACAGAATATTATATTTATAATGTAGCAGTAAGTATCCTAAGAGCTAAGCCAACACGAGAATGCAGAAAGGAGATTCTGTCGATAGGGATGACTGCAATTAGAAATACAAACAATAGGCAACAGGGGGCTGGAATTTATTGGAAAAAACTGGCAAAAGAACCAAAGTATTGGGAGCAATAGTTAGGAAAAGTTAACAGAATGGGAAGAGGCCAATAATTTATTTGAACTGCAGGCTAGAGACTGCCTCCCCCATCAAGAATTGAGTAAAACACAAGCACTGGTAGTTTGTAGTAGAATCTAGAATCTAGAACAGAAGTTTGTGTTAAAAAAGGAATAATTAGTAGTGCATAAAAAATACTGCATGAGGCTATCAAATCAGAGGAGGTTAGAAAGGACTGGGAAGAGAGACTGGATAAGCAATTGAAAAAGAAACAATGGGGCATATATGCATGACTCCCAAACATGCAACAAACTCTTAAAGCTTTAAGATCATTGCTTGGATGCGTTTACATAGGTATTTTATATCACAAGTAGAATCCAAAGAATATTTCTTCAGGTAGACAGCAAATGCTGGAGGTGTGCTGGGGAAGAAAGAGGTAACTGGGAAAGAATACTTGTGTAAAATCTTACCATAACCATATATGTCCTCCTCTTCCATGTTGCAGTGTTCTTAACCTTTGGGGTTAGCCTCCGTCTAGCGACCCGAACATCTGTCCACTATATAAAAGCTTTAGTCAATGCAAGGTATGTGGGACGTCTAACATTAGCCGTTGGGAATGTGGGCCATAAAAGTAACGTCTACATGTACCTTCCTTAGAAATGAGTGCCCCAGTTAGACCCCTGTGCCAAGACAGCTGCACAAGTCCTTAATCATCTAGCAAAGCTCAAATTTTGTTTTGAATAGGGGGTAGGAGGATGGGATAGAATACTGCAACATGAAAGAGAAGGACATCTATAGTTATGGTAAGATTTCACACAACTATTCTATGTCCTTCCATTCTCATGTTGCAGTAGTCTTAACCTTTGGGTGAGTGCCACAGCTCAAAGGAAGAAGAGGAGGGTGGTTTGGAACTATTTTCCAAGAATCCATGCAGGATTGCCCTAGCAAACCCTGCTCTGGAGATGTGATCAGTTTGTAGTGTTTTGGGAAGGTATGGACAAATGTCCAGGTAGCTGCTTCTAGAAAAGAGCCAGTGTCCAGCCCCTTAAAAAAAGCTTCAGAGGAGGCCATGGCCCTAGTAGAACGGACTTTAATATTGGAGTCTGTGTTTTCCATGGTAGGCATAGCAAAAGGAGATGGCTTTGGAGATACATGTAGAGACAGTCTGCTTTTGTCACAGCTTTTCTCAGAGCCCTGGGGTGAAAGGAGACAAATAGTTGCTCTTATCTCCTAATAGATTTAGTCTTGTCAATGTAGAATCTGAGTTGTCTGTGAACATCAAGGGAATGTAGGACACTCACTGTCATTCTGGGGCTGCGGGAAGAAAGTGCGGAGGTGGATACATTGGTTCTGGAATAATTCATTGACCACTTTAGGCATAAAGGACAGGTTAGTCCGTAAGGTAATCCAATCCTTACAGAAGATTAAGAAGAGTCGAGTGACCATGAGGGCCTGGAGCTATGAGACTCTCCTGGCTGAAGTTAAGCCCACCAAAAGCACAGTTTTCCAGGTGCAATACTTTATAGAGGCTGTAGCTGCTGGCTCAAATGGGGCAACAGTGAGCTTCTCCAACACACAGTTCAGGTCACAAGGCGATGGAACTGACCTCCTGGGTGGTCTGAAGTGTAGAACTCCCTTTAGGAATAACTTCACTTGAAGACAAGAAGCAAGTAGTGGTTCTAAAGGCAGATATGCAAAAATAGCAGCAAGATGGGCCTTTGAGGAATATGCCAACCCTGCTTGCAGCAATTCAGATAAGACTGCACCAGGGGGACCCCTACTTGAAATGGGTCTAGCTGTCTTTAGACACCAAATGGAGAACCTTTTCGACTTGGACAAATAGAATATCATAGTACTGGGTTTCCTGGCCTTGTGCAGGACATTTAGCACATCCTCAGAATAAAGGTGTCTGAAAGGGATCAAAACTCGATCACCCACAGGGTTAGGTTTAGAGATACCAGGAGGGGATGGATCAGGGACCATTTGTCCTGTGAGTACGTCCAATTTGACAACTGCCCCTGGCTAAACACAGAAGGAGAGGGAACCAATGCTGTCTTGGCCAAAAGGGGGTCACCAATAAGATTTCTGGTTTGTCCTGCTGAATTTTCATTAGGAATTTCTGTAGGAGTGGGAGGGGGTGGGGCTTACAGAAACATCCCCTCCCAAGGGATAGAAAAGGCATCTGTTGCCCTCACTAGGGGGCTGGGAGCCATGACGCAGAACTACGGAAGTTGCCTGTTCAGAGGGGAGGCAAACAGGTCTATTTGTGGTATACCCCACCTATGGACTATGTCCAGAAAGTCATCCCGGTTTAGCATCACTTGTGGGACTGTGACATGGATCTGCTTAGGGTGTCTGCCTGTGTATTCTCAGCTGTGTAGATGGCCTGCAGAGTTGCTCCATGCTAGACCACCAATTTCCAGGCCTAGAGTGCAAGTCTGCATACCAAGTAAGATCTTGTTCCCCCTGTTTGTTCACATACCAAAGAACAGTAGTGTCATCCGTGAACAATTTCAGGGGTCTTTATTTCAGGACATGTTGGAAGGCCCTCAGAGCAAAGATGAGAGCTCTCATCTCTCTGATGTTGACATGATCCCTCTTGGAGGGGCCTTGTCCATGTGCCTTGCACCTTCAAGCTGCCTATAGCGGCTCCCCACCCCAGATCTGAAGCATCTATATACATTTCCTGTACTGGGGCTAGGGGCTGCAAGGGAAGCCCTGGATTCCGAGAGACTTGATCCACCCACCACAGGATCTCCTTCCTTAAGCATGGCAGGAAGGGATTGGTCTGGTCCAGCGGGTGGGAGTGTTGGGTCCATGTGGACCTCATATATCACTGAAGCTTTCTCATGTGGAGTCTTGCCACTTGGGTGTCAAACAAGGCTGAATTGTCCACTAGGGCATCTTAAAGTTTAGCCTTGGTATCAGGAAGGGGTTGCAACCTCAACCAAGAGTATCTCGGAGCAATGAGATGGATGCTGCAGTTCTGGCCAAAGCCTCTGCAACATCCTAACTGCATTTGATTGAATATCTCGTCACTTGCGAGGATAAGGAGATCAAACTAGAGAGTTGGGATTTTGTAGCCAAATTATGAAGGCCCTCCAAAAGCTTAGAAGCCTGAGATAAAAGGGCCAGGGAGTACTTGGACATGTGTGTGTGGTAGCTGATGGCCCTAAAGGCCAGGGTTGCTGAAGTATACATCTTCTTGCCAATTCTCTCCATTGTTTTGCTGTCCTTTCAGAAGGGAGGACAGAGGTGGAAGGGTAGCAGTCTGGAGGGTTTGTCTGCAGAGAAAGAAATAGTACCAGGATCTGAAGCAGGACACAAAGTTTGCCTCTTCAGGGACCTTATAAAACTAGTCAGGTCTAGGAGCAGGGGGTTGGGATTCAGGATTTTTAGAAGATGCCAAAAAGCAATCTAACAAGGATGGCAAGACTAGCAGAATTGCAGAAGGTGCAGGAGTGTACATTTGTAAGAGTTCATATCATCTCTTTTGGACTTCATTCATTTCTGTGGAGTCGCATTTAAAGAATTCTCTCAACCAAGACTGCTTCTCCAAAGGTCAGGCCCTCCCCAGGGGAGTCCTCCCTCAGCAGAGTCCTCTTCAGGGGATGTATAACCTAGTGGAGAAGGCATCTGAGAGGCGTAAGACAAAGAACCCTAAGATGAGGAATCTGAAGACTCTTTGGCCTCCAATGTAGGAGGTTCAGTAGTCTGGGGCATAGGGCTAATAACAGGAGGGGAAGCCATTGGAGAAGCAGCCAAGGAAGGCCTAAGGGCCATAAAGGCATTAAATAAGCCTTGAGAGAAGGCTTGCCAATCAGTCAGGCAAGCTCTCAGTAGGTGAACAGACATGTTTAGTTTTTTGTTTTTTCTTCAAGGAAGAAATGGGCCTGGAGGGCGTAGGGCTTAAGGAGGGCCTAGTCTCAGGAGCTACAGAAGCAGAGGAAGGACAGGTTTGGACATCCGCAGTGAGCCGAGGTTCCCCCTCATCGTCAGCACCTGACGTCTGCATAATCTCCATGGATGTGCTTTCTGAACTTGGTTGTGTGGCCTCTGAAAAGGTACCCACTATACCTGAGTCAGCTGGTTCCGTATGTTCCTCCAGGTGTACCTTTGTCACAAGGGGAATGTCGGGTGGAAGAGCTGCATCGGTAGTTCCAGGCCTAGAAACTTTGGCCTTCTTTTTCAGTGGTTTGGTGGTATGACCGGACAGCCCTTCCATCCCAAGAGCTAGACATTTTAAGTCTTTGATTTTTCAGGTAAATGTTAAGGGCATGTAGACGGCTGTGAAGGGTCTTCAGGACAAAGACTTGACAAATGGTGCAGTCCTTATGGTTGAGCTTGGGCCCTAGGTAAAATAGACACAGGTCGTGGGTGTCCTTATGAGGGATCTGATGCCCATACGTACACTTTCCTTTTCTGGATGACATGAACCTGAGCAGGCATGCAGAGACCAAGAAAATAATAAGAAAAAGGCCCCAAGAAGGTACTTAACTTTAATCGCAGGACCCGACTCAGACAGTAGGATAAGCTGACATTCGACTGGCGGTAAAAAAGTTCTGAGGAAGGTATGTGCAGATGTCACTTTTATGGCTCACATTCCCTATGGCCAATGTCAGACATCCCACACACCTTGCAATGACTAAAGCTTTTGTATACTGGCCAGACGTTCAGGTCACTAGGCAGAGGCTAACCCCAAAGGTTAAGAATACTGCAACATGAGAGTAGAAGGCCATCATATTTTCTGGGAGTGTAATAAGTTGGTAGGCTTTAAAGATTCCCTGCAGACTACTCTGTCAGAGATATTCGGTGAGCAAATTGGTGTTAACTAAGGAAATTATTTTTTTGAGCTATGATAGATATTGAAATAGAACTGCCTAGACATAGTAAGACCCTGCTGAGTTTAACTATGGTGGCTGCCAAAAAGTAAATTACAAGAAAATGGAAATCAAAGTCTAAACCAACTGCACAGGAAATAATGAATATAGTCTTCTTCTTTCGGCTGCTCCCATTAGGGGTCACCACAGCAGATCAACTGTTTCCATTTCTTCTTGTCCTCTGCATCTTGCTCCGTCACACCAACCACCTGCATGTCCTCTCTCACCACATCCATAAACCTTATCTTAGGCCGTCCTCTTCTCCTGTTACCTGGCAGCTTCATCCTTAGCATCTTTTTCCCAATATACTCTGCATCCCTCCTCAGCACATGTCCAAACCAACGTAATCTTGCCTCTCTGGCTTTGTCTCCAAACCTTCCAACCTGGGCTGAACCCCTATTATACTTATTCCTAATCCTGTCCATCCTCGTCACACCCAGTGCAAATCTTAACATCTTCAACTCTGCCACATCAAGCTCTGACTCCTGCCTTTTTGTCAATGCCACTGTCTCCAACCCATACAACATAGCTGGACTCACTACCCCTCTTGTAGACCTTCCCTTTCACTCTTACTGGTACTAGTCTGTCACAAATCACTCCTGACACTCTTCTCCACCCACTCACCCACTCCATCCTGAATATAGTAATAGACATAAAACTGGAATTGGGATCTTTAAAAAAGGGTAGAAGCAAACTACATAGAATAAAATGGGAATTATGAGAACAATACATGCAGAGGAGGAATGAGGTTTAAAAGAAGGCAAGATCTGAATGAGCTATGCAATGACTGACAAGACTAGACAGGTTATAAGTGAAGTATAATGTTAGCAACTAAAATTATATCATTATGGTTTGTGATGTATAAATTTTACAAATAAAATTATGTTGATATGGTTTGTTTTCATTTATATAAATATATGACTGGTCATCTCATAATTTAATGAAGATGTTTCTTGTTTAAAAAAAATTCACACGATCACTTCTTCCCAAATGTGTCTCCTGTAGCATTGCTATTCGCACTTTGCATTTCTTAAAATAAGTATTCTTTCCTTTTGTTTATACCTGTAAGACCATTCACATTCCAAGATAATTTGGAAAAGTGTTGCCATTATGGTATGAAGTCATTAATCTCATCTATTATATATGGCAGCGTTTTCTGAATGCTTATTTCTATCTTCTGTGATACATGCACCATTTAATGTTTGGCACATTAATCCTTTACAAATTTTTTCTTAACATTGGAACCTAGGTCATGTTTGTTTACAAGACTTTCTGTTGTAGTAACAAACACTCAAAAAAACACTCCCATAACCTGTTAACTTAATGCAAACACACAACTATGTACATTTTCAAATAATGAAATTTAACCATAGTAATAGGGACACTTGTCCCAAATAGACAACTGCAAATAAAGGCCCCAATTAATCTGAAATTGAGGTTATCCATGCTAAACTGCTTGTTAGTGCCTATGCTTCTACTTACACTAATTGGTGTCTTACTTTCTAACGTTTATTCCCACTCCAGATGTGAAAAAAACTTGCATACTTTCAGAAATAATTAATTTTTAGTCAACGTTCTGTCTTTTACTGCCATATTATCAGCTTGTCTGAATGGAAAGTTAAGAGAAAAAATGTAGTCATCTGCTGCAGCCTGAAAGACAAGCTAAAACATTTATTGCTAAAGGAAAACTTTTCATTATATTTGATGTCCGCATATCTACTGGTTTCCACTTAAAATTTATTAGATTAAGGCAAGGGTCTTAATCCAGACATTCACCTATGCAAGAGAAAACATATCAGCTCTATATATATTTATGATCTATGTACTTTTGCACCCTATCTCCTACCTCAACAAACAAGATTATATAGCCTATTAACATAAAAGTGCTTTTGCCTAGCGTTTCTTTTTTGTAATGCCGACATTTCTCAACACCAAGAAAAAGAGGAAAAAAGGCATCTGGCTATTCTGCAACTATATTACATAGAAGAACTAAACGTACTTTACTATAAATCATGCAATTCATATTGTGAAACGTTTCAAAGAAATACTGTTAAGAACACAAACTGTTTTACTTGCAGTTACCTTTTTCCTCCTTCTACTTCCCCAGAGTCCTTCCAAATATAAATGACATGAAGTGAGGCAAATACTTCCAGTTTCCCACAAATTTAATAAAGTCAACAAAAGTTCACACACTACTTTTTCTTATACAGCCACATTTCATAAATACAACTTAGACCTTGCAGTCTAACATTTATTCACTAACTTCCATGTTGCTGGTCTTCCTGTTCATCTCTATCTCCCAATTCCAGATTCTGGTTCAATTCCAAGTTGCTCTCAATTCTTCTGGCATCTCCTGTCCTTTTTTCTGCCTCTCAAGCATTTTCCTTTGGAAGAGTGGAAAATACTTCATGGCAAAGTCTCTCTGTGTGCTTTATTATCAAAAGAATGAGAAGCAGAGTCCCCTCTTCTGCTTGACAGATCACTTTTTGTTGGGCAAACGTCTGCATTTCCTCCTTAGCTTGTTCTGCATCAAAAATGACTGACCCTCTAGGAAAAAAATATTCTGAAGACAGCAAGATACAGCATCTTGCATCTCACACCTGCCTCTCAAC
This sequence comes from Protopterus annectens, assembly GCF_019279795.1. Lineage (NCBI taxonomy): Eukaryota > Metazoa > Chordata > Ceratodontiformes > Protopteridae > Protopterus > Protopterus annectens. The sequence goes on along the minus strand of NC_056739.1, from coordinate 127,019,749 downwards.
ATTCCTTGATTACTGGAATAAATCTGTTTTTCTGCCTGATGTACAGTGAATAATCATTTTCCACAAGTCTCTAACTTCTAATAGTTTGCCCGCCAGCCACAATTTTGTCAGGATCAACTGTTTCTGCTAGTAAGTTTGCATCTTTACTAATACAGGTCATGGTTGCTTTCTCATGGGCAGATTTGAAGCATACACTCAGTGTGCCCTTTCAATTAATATTTCTTGCTGTGAAATACCAGTCCAATTGCTTATTTGTGCCTTCATAAAATAAACAGCCTGTTTGTTCTAGTTTCTCTGGTACAGCAGAAAAATCGCAGATTTTCCCTTTATGTCCTGTCCCCTAATTCTATCATTTTTTGAAACATCTCTTCTTGAGCAGTCGCATATTCAGCCAGCCTTTTCATTTCAGGCTCTGAATTTAGAAGTTTTATCAGCTCACCTGAATATCTGTGTAAAGTTTCTTCCATTTTTTCCAGCCATTTGGTATACGAGTCAATATACTCCTTCAGTGTTTCATTTATTTTAAACAGCTTTGAGCACATTTGACATTTTTTCCTCTAGATTACTGGAAGCCATATCTTGCACCAAAGCTGAAGCTTGAACTGCTTTTGCTGAACAGCTGCAGGATTCTTCCCAGTCTGTTTTTTCTCCACTTTTTCTAGTTGACTTTCTTTCAGGCTTGCTGAGTTTCTTTTTTGTTGAGATCTACACAGTGTATTTACTAGCCAGTAACTGAATTTTACTCAAGCTGATAATATCACTGTCTGTTGCATCTCCATTTCTGTTTTCACACTAAGAGCTGAAGTTAAGCTGTTGATCAGTGTACACACACCTTGGAAGACCCCTGATATCACAACTGAGAACCTTCCTACTATAAATGCTGTGTACCCAAAGGAAAAGTATTTTAAAAGGAGGGAAGTTCCTCCATAGGGGAATTGGGAGACGAAGTATCTTCATCAGAAGCATTAAGTAACAGCTGAAAGAATCTGGAATGAGTAAGCCAAAGAATGATCCCCCCTCTGAATCAGACTTTCATCCTCAGACTCCTCCCTATGCCTCTTAAGAGGAGAAGAGGAAGAAGCAGGAGCTTCGCAGTAGCAGGAAAATAAGAAGGCACTTTTAAGAGACATAATGGCCTTAAAAAGGCCCTGTGTAAAATCCTGCCATTGCTACTGAGGGTCTGTCACAGACAGAGGAGAAATCATGTTTTTAGTCTTCTGTTTCTTATTAGATCTGTTGTCTGCCCTCAGCATAAAAACTCTGAGCCCTGAAGAACATCAAAAGTAATATGCCAGAACATCTTCTTTAACTAAAATTTGAAGTATGCCATCCAGTCCCTCTGGTATAATAAGCCATTGCTCCCCACTGGTAACCAAAGCAAACTGGTAGGACATGTGGTATGGCTGCAACATACTGGCCTCTAAGAGGTTTGCAATAGCAGTAGTTAAAGCAGCCAGATGGTTTGAGGTCTTTTTAAGACAGACAACAGACACATTCAGGTCTGACTCTGAAGCAGAAGTCCCTGGTTTAAGATTCTTTAATGTCAAAGGGACTTAAAGTCCTTACTCAGAGTAAGATGGAGTCCGAGTTTCTGTTTCTTAAGATATATTTTCACAGACAGATGACTACACAAAGTCTTAGTCACAAACGCCTAACAGATACAGTAAAGTACAGTTGTGGACACTTACCATAAATGTAGATGTTCGAGTGTATTCACTGTTGCAGTCATTATATTTGGGTAATCTGCTAGCAGGTTGCCTTCAGTCGGCCTGAATTCCAAAGTCTTGGGTCCTGCGTCAGTTGCTGTCTCCTCTTCCATGACGTCAGGTCGTCAGGGGTATAAAACCAGCAGCCAACGCCATTTTCTTTAGTTTTTCTTGCCCCAGATGTCAGGTGCACCCAAAAAGGTAGCAAAAAAAAATATATATATATGTATATACACACACACATATGCATGCATCAACATAAACTTAACCTTCATCTACAAGCAAATACACCACATAGGTTGTAGAAGATAGAGAAGGAAGATAAACTCCAGCATGAAAGGGGGATGGCGGACGGGTAACCTGGACTGCAACAGTGAATACACTCGAACATCTACATTTATGGTAAGTGTACACAACTGTGCTATGTTCTTCGTGTTTCACTGTTGGTCATTACATTTGGGTAGAATCCCAAAGCTATGGATGGGAGGCTAGAGCTAAACAGCATTAGCAGCGGCTATAAGACACTGCAGAACTGCAGTGGCAAAGCCTACCCTGGACTTAGAGTAGAGAGGCAAATGATAATGCTTTGTAAAGGTGTGAACAGAACTCCAAGTAGCAGCCTCTAGAATGTCTTTGGTTGGTACTCCTCTGAAAAAGGCTGCTGAAGTAGCTGCAGCTCTGGTGGAATGAGACCTAATGCCCTTGGGCACAGGTTTACCATGGTGTAAGTAGCAGAAACGAATGCAGTGGCTTATCCACTTTGAAATAGTTTGCTTTGAAATAGCCTTTCCTTCTGATCCTGCAGCATGTCACTAGTAACTGCTCAGTTTTTCTTAGAGCTTTAATCCTGCTCAAGTAGAATCTCAGCTGTCTGTGTACGTCCAAGGAATGCAAAATTCTCTCCCCCTTGTTCTGCGGATTTAGATAAAAGGTTGGCAGATGAATAGTTTGGTTAAGGGCCACAGTGGAAACCACCTTAGGCATAAATGTTGGATTTGTCCTCAGAGACACCCTGTCTGGGTAAAATATGATAAAAGGCTCCACAGCCATGAGGGCCTGTAGCTCTGAAACTCTTCTTGCTGAAGTAATTGCTAGTAGCAGAGCTGTTTTCCATGACAAAAACTTTCTATCAGCAGTAACAGCTGGATCAAATGGAGGCAGGATGAGCTTTTCCAATACAGAATTGAGGTCCCATGCAGGAATTGGTGATCTTCTAGGAGGCCTTAAATTTTTGGCTCTTCTAAGATACTGCTTTAGTAAAGGATGAGAAAAGTTTGGTGGCTCTGTATTGTAATGAGCCGAAATGGCAGAGGCATGGATTTTAATCGATGAGAAAGATAGGCCTTTGTTAAGCATCTCTGACTAGTATTGTAATATCTGAGGAATATTTGGTTCTGCTGTATGAGTTCCTTGTGCTGGATTCCAAGCACAGAATCTCTTCCATTTATCAGCATAAGATTTTCTAGTACTAGGCCTTCTGGCTTCCAAAATGACATCCATCACAGCTTTACTGAGTGGTGTTGTTTGTATAACTACATGATCAGCCATGTTGCCAGGTTCAGTGTCTGGAGTTGATTGTGCAGGATCTGACTGTTTTGCTGGAACAGTAGTTGAGGTCTTTGAGGTAAGGTCCAAGCTGGGTATTGAGACAAGTTCCTTAGGACTGGGTACCAGTATTGGCGGGGCCAGTACGGGGCAATTAGTATAATCTTTGGCTTCTCTTGTCTGACTTTTAGGAGGACCTTGGGAAGAAGAGGCAGTGGAGGAAAGGCGTAAACTGATAGTTTTTTCCAACTGAAGGATAGAGCGTCCACTTTCCATGCTTGTCTGTGATAAGTCCTTGTGCAAAATCTTTTCAATTGATAATTCTGAGGGGAGGCAAATAGATTTATGTCTGGGCTCCCCATTTCATCATGCTGAAGACTTGTGGATCTAATTTCCACTTGTGAGGATCCATAAGGTTTCTACTTAAATAGTCTGCCAAAGTATTTTGCTTTACTGGCATGAATTGAGCTTGAAGATGCATTTGGTAAGTCCCACAGTGCCATAGCTAATCTGCAAAGGGGGTATGAGTGCATGCCCCCCTGCTTGTTTATATACCACATGACTGTGGTGTTGTCCGTCTGTATCAGTAGCTGTCCTGGATGAAGTAAGTCCTTGAAGGCTGTCAGGGCATTTTGAACAGCTAGCATCTCTTTCTGGTTGATATGTAGATGCATTTGTTTTGGGGTCCATATGCCCTGAATGCATCTTCCCGACATGTGGGCCCCCCAGGCATAATCTGATGAGTCTGTTGTTAAGGTTTGTCTGGCAGGGGGTAGAGTGAAGGCGCGTCCCATGTTTTGGTGACATGCCTTTGCCCACACAGAAAAGTACAGTTTTGTACCTACCATAAATGTAGATGTTCGAGGATCCACATTGCTGCAGTCCTAACTATTGGGTAGTCCGCTGTCCAGTCGGCCCGAATACCAGAGTATATGGCTGACGTCGGTCAGGGCGCATTAGACTGACGACAGTACGCCAGGGTACTAATGCGCATGACCGACGTCATATCCTCAGTCTTTTCTTGCCCCAGATGTCAGAAGACCCTAAAAAGACAAGGCCCAATATACCTGCACCAGAAATATGTACAATATATACAAAAATATATACAAAAATATCAGCATATAACCTCACCTACACAACCACCCCTAAACACAGAGGGTAAGGAGGGAGCGTAAATTGACTGCAGCAATGTGGATCCTCGAACATCTACATTTATGGTAGGTACAAAACTGTACTATGTTCTTCATTCCACATTGCTGCAGTCCTAACTATTGGGTAGAATCCCAAAGCAGAGGTAAGGGAGGCTGGCAAATCATAAAGAAGCAGGAGCTGACAACATGCCTTGCAAAATAGCTGTGGCAAAACCAGCCCTAGACTTAGAGTAGAGAGGAAGGTGATAATGCTTAGAGAAAGTATGCACTGAACTCCAAGTAGCTGCCTCCAAAATATCCTTAGTTGCCACCCCCCTTAGAAATGCTGTTGAAGTGGCAGTAGCCCTAGTGGAATGAGGCCTAATCCCAGCTGGAATCTCCTTGCCATGATGGGAATAACAAAATGCAATGCAAAACCCAATCCACCTAGAAATAGTTTGTTTTGACACAGGCTTGCCCTGCGAACTCAAAGCAAAAGAAACAAACAACTGCTGAGACTGCCTAAAATCCCTAGTCCTGCTTAAATAATAACGCAATTGCCTATGTACATCTAAAGTGTGCAAAATCTTTTCCCCTTTATTTTGGGGGTCTGCATAAAAAGTAGGCAAATGAATAGTTTGGTTTAAAGCCACACTAGAAACCACCTTAGGCATAAAGGAAGGATTAGTACGTAATGATACCCTATCCTTATGGAAAATCAAAAAGGGCTCTACTGCCATAAGGGCCTGCAACTCAGACACCCTTCTTGCAGAAGTAATAGCCAACAGAAAAGCAGTCTTCCATGACAAGTATTTCAATTCAGCAGTAGCCGAGGCTCAAAAGGTTGTAGAGTAAGTTTTTCCAACACAAAATTGAGATCCCAAGCAGGAGTAGGAGCTCTACGTGGGGTCTTATATTCTTTGCCCTCTAAGAAACTGCTTGAACAAAGGATGCGAAAACAATGGTGGGTCACAATCATAGTGAGCTGAAATTGCTGCAGCATGAATCTTAATGGAAGAGAAGGACAAACCTTTGTCCAATAACTCAGTAAGATATTGAAGAGCCACATTCAAATTAGGCTCAGAAATCTCCAAATTCTTTGCTGTACTCCAAAATAAAAACCTCTTCCATTTTTCTGCGTACACTTTCCTTGTACTAGGTCTTCTAGCTTCCATAATCACATTTAAAACTTGTTGAGGAAGTTGAGACCTGCTGTGTTTCAACACAGAATATGCCAGGCTGTTAGATGAAGTGAGTGAAGCTTGACATGGAGCAGATGACCGTCCTTCTGAGATAACAGATGTGGAATCAAAGGTAAAGGCCATGGAGGCTTCCTTACCAGACTCCTTAGTAGTGGGTACCAGTGTTGCCGAGGCCAATCTGGAGCTATTAAAATCATCCTTGGCTTGTCTTGTCTGACCTTTAAGAGCACCTTTGGAAGAAGAGGCAGAGGTGGAAAGGCATACACATGAAGATTTTTCCAACTGAAAGAAAGAGCATCCACTTTCCAAGCTGTGTGATGAAACCCCTTTGTGCAAAACTTTGGCAGCTGGTGGTTTAGTGGAGAAGCGAACAGATCTATGTCTGGAGTTCCCCATGACACTGTCAATTTCTGAAATACATGAAGATCCAGTTTCCACTCGTGGGGATCCATGATTTGTCTGCTTAACACATCTGCTAAGGAATTCTGTGCTCCCGGCAGAAACCTTGCCTGAAGAGTTAGTTGCAAGCTGAGCGCAGTCTCCATTAAAATCATTGCTTGCCTGCATAGAGGATAAGAATGTGTTCCCCCTTGTTTGTTGATGTACCACATGACAGTTGTGTTGTCTGTTAGAATCAACACCTGCCCTGGAAGAAGTAACTCCTTGAAAGCCATTAATGCAAACTGGACTGCTAACATCTCCTTCATGTTGATATGTAGATGCTGTAGTCTGGCAGGCCACTTGTCTTGTATCCACTTTCCATTTAGATGAGCTCCCCAAGCAATGTCCGAGGCATCTGTCGTTAAAATCTGACTCGCCTCTGGCCGGGTCACAGAGAGTCCCTTGTTTAGGTGACATTCCTGAGCCCACCACAAAAATTCTTTTTGATATTTTAGCATGTGAAACTGACAATTCAACGCCCTCATGGCTAAAGTGGAAGAAGTATACACTTTCTTTCCCCATCTATCCAAAGCCCTTGCCTCTATCAGTGGGAACAGGGTTTTTAACCACAGAGGCCTTAACACCTTTAGGTCCCTGAGAAACAGTTTCCGGGTCTGCCCTAGGACTCTTAAAAAGATACTTATGAGCTTCAGGCACCCTATAGTACCTATCAGGTTTAACAGGAGCAGGAGGCAAAGAATCAGGGTTCAGGAAGCCTCTGCAAAACATCTTCCACCACATTCAACACAGGAGGTATAGCTAAGGGCCTATGCTGCAGTAAAAACAAGAATTCCCTAACCCTTTTCCTGCAATCAGAGTTATCCTGGTCTTCCCTTTTAAAGTCTTCCCTCATGGAATGCAGAGTCTCTGAAATGAGAAATCCTCAGGAGGAGAAGCTGTAGGAGTGGAATCATCCACATCAGAATCAGAATAAGGAGGATACTCCTGCAAATCTTCCGCAGAAGACTCAGAAGCCTCTGAACACTGTTCAAAACTATCAAACTCAGGTTCCACCCTAGGCCTCTTATCAGGAGGGGGCATAGAACCTCTAATCATAGTAATCAAATCTTCTGCCATTTTAAGCATATGTTTCTTAGGCACAGAACCTGAAGTGCTAGGAGAAGCCCCCACTGAAGCTAAACTTGGCCTACCTCTCAAAGAAGTTTTGGAAACAGAAGGAGAGGCTCTAACTCCCTTGGGAAGAGAGGGAAGAACAGTTACCTGAGAAGCCCCTCAGCCTGGCCTACCTCCTGAGAAGGCACATCCTGTAACAGTAAAGTCTCTGCCTGAGACTCCAAAGAAACTCCTGGCAAAACCTCTGGCTCCACTGAGTTTCTAAAGAACCGACGTCCGGGACTGCCGGTTCATCAACCCTAGGCTTCGCTGTTTTGTCCTTGCGCTTCTTGGGCGAAGCGGCGCCGGAGCATCCGACGGCATTTTATAATTGCAACGCTTCCCAAACACTAACCTGGCACAGTCTAACCTTCTCTTAATAGTGCTTTGTTAAACCTAGCACAAGAGCGCATCCAACAACGCGTGCTCAGGCCCTAAACAAGGTATACACAAGGTATGGTAATCCCTATGAGGTATCTGTTTCCCACAAGAAATACAGTTATTCACTTTTTCTGACATCCGGTTAAATACTGAGGCAAGAGAAAACCAAAATGTTCCCCAACGGGGTACTTAGCCAACTCTGATTCGGTCTGAAACTCCGACTTCAGAAAATTTCAGAACGCCAACCTGCACTCGCAAAACTGCTTCTGCATCGGACCATGCGGCAAAAAAGACTGAGGATATGACGTCGGTCATGCGCATTAGTACCCTGACGTACTGACGTCAGTCTAATGCGCCCTGACCGACGTCAGCCATATACTCTGGTATTCGGGCCGACTGGACAGCGGACTACCCAATAGTTAGGACTGCAGCAATGTGGAATGAAGAACATCTCCTGTTGCAGGCAGGGAATGACAGCAATCATTGTTTCCAGACTGTGACAATGTTGACTCCATAAACTTCTTAGGTACCACTGAAGTTTCCTCATGTGTAGTCTTGAATATGGTATCAGTAGGATGCAGGATGCCATGAAGCCCAAAGCCTGCAGAATTTGTCTTACAGATAACTGGATTTTTGTTGCCGTCAGTTTGAAGTAAGTAGTCAGTTGCCTTTCCTTGTCTGGCATGAGGTAAGGCATCTGGGCAGTTGTATCCAAGCTTGCACCCAGGAATGTTATCTTTTGAGAGGGTACCAGTTGTGATTTCTTTTTGTTTATTGTGTACCCTAGGCATGTTAGAAGCCTTTTCACAAACGCCAGGTGTTGAAGAAGAATGTCCTTGTTCTCTGCTTGAATGAGACAGTCGTCCAAGTAAGGATATATCTGAATACTACTTTGTCTGCAAAATGCAATTACTGGTGCCAGGCACTTTGTAAAGACTCTGGGCGCAGTAGATAAGCCAAAGGGCAGTGCAGAGAATTGGTAATGCATTAAGCCAGTCTTGAATCTGAGGTATCTTCTGCACAACTGTCTTATTGGGACATGCAGGTATGCCTCTTTTAGGTCTAATGTCACCAGCCAAGCAGTCTTGCCCAGCATGGGCAGAAGCTGCTGCAAAGTCAGCATTTTGAATTTTGTAAGCTGCTGCAAAGTCAGCATTTTGAATTTTTGTATGTCCAGGTATGTGTTCAAAATCGATAAATCCAGCATTGGCTGCCAGGCCTTGTCCTTTCTGGGTACCAAGAACAGTCTTGAGTAAAAACCTTGTCCTTTTTCCTGTTCTGGTACTGGCTGAATGGCCCCCATATCCATGAGGGACGTAACCTGTTTCTGTGCCTCTGTCCATTGATTTTTTGTCAGATCTGGCCAACCGTTTGTCATTGGCAGAGTATGGAAATGGAATCTGTATCCCTGTGATACTATGTTTAGCACCCACTTGTCCTGGGTTATTAACTGCCAATTTTGAGCAAAAAGTGCTAATTTTCCCCCTAAAGATGCTGCCAAAAGATAAGTGCTTGGTGAAGGCAGAGGGAAGTCATTGGGACTGTTTTCTGTAGGTTTGCGCTTTACCTCCTCCGGATTTGGAGGTAGAAGCACCCCATTGCTTTGACCTGTATGAATCTTGTGCCTGGTATCTGGAATCCTTAGGGCGTCTGGATTTGCCCCTTTGAGTGCTGTTTGACACAGGAAAGGACCATTTTTTGTAGGCCAGTGTCTACTGAATCTTGGTGGCTGTACTTGTAAGAAGTCTTTTACAGTTTGCATAGACTTAGCTTTGTCTTCCATTTTTTTGAAAACCTCTTCTGCCTTAATACCAAACAGATTATCATGCTGTAAAGGTGCATCTAGTAATTTAGCTTTAACATAATCAGGCACATTTTGTTCCTTTAACCAAGCATGCCTCCTAATCACAGATCCAGTAACTGCGGCCCTGCAGGAGGCCTCTAAAGAATCAAAACCACATTGCAAAGTATGCTTTCCAACTTGTTCAGCTGCATGCAATAATTCCTGCAATTCTTTATTTTCTGCACATTCAGAAATTAACATCATTTTCTGTTTCAGCAATCCCATAACATGTTGTTGATACTTGAGCATATGAAACTGGCAGTTTAAAGCCCTAATTGCCAAGGTTGCAGATGTATAATCCTTTTTTCCCCATCTATCCAGTGCCCTTTAATATCTGTCAGAGGGGGTAGGATTTTTTGCTGTTGAGGCCTTAACTCCCTTTGGACCCTGTGAAATAGTTTCAGGATCAGCAGCAGGGTTTCTAAATAAAAAATTGTGAGAGTCAGGGACCCTGTAATACCTGTCAGGCTTGCTGGGAGCCAAAGGTAAGGAGTCAGGGGTCAAGCTTGACTCCGAAAACACATCATCCACAATGTCTAAAACACGGGGTATGGCTAAAGGCCTGTGCTGAGGGAGAAGGAGGAAATCCCTGAGCCTCTTTTTTGATTCTGAGAAATCTTGATTCTCCCAGTGAAAATGCTCCCTCAAAGTATGCAAGGATTCTCCAAATGAATAATCCTCAGGTGGTGATGCAGATGGTATAGATTCCTCTGCATCAGAATCCTCATAGGGAGGTATAGATAATTCCTAATCAGAAGAAATAGAAACCTGATCTGAAGATTCATAATCAGTGTCTTGCCTAGGCCTCTTATCTGGAGGGGGATAGGAACCCCTGATCAAGGTAATCAGGTCTTCAGCCATTTTGATCATTTGTTTTTTAGGCATAGAAGCCTGTGCACATGGCTCATGGGTCAGTTTTTTAGTTTTAGAAGTTGCTTTGGTCTTTTGTTTTGCAGCGGTTGTCGGTTTGATATAAAAATGTTGAGGCCTGAAAACACCCTCAAAAGCCGGTGCCTGCTTAGCGGCTCCAGACCCATCCGAAGGAGACACATCCGTGGGTCCAATACTTTGAATATCTCGCGGTATGCCAGACTCCACATGGGTCGGTAGGACCCTGCGACTCAAAAGTAGCGGGTATCAGGGGCTGCAAAAGTGCCTCACTGATTACCGGCAAACCGGCGACTGGCTTAGGAGAAGCTTCGTCGTCGGTTTTGGACCTCGGGAAGTCTCCCTCTGTCCTTTTCTTTGCGTTTTTTATGTACTCCGGTAGTCGGATTGCTATCCGACGACATTTCTGAGTAGTTGAATCTGTTTCCAAAATACTTTGAGGCAAAACTATACTGACGCTTAATAGTGCGTTGGTTAAATCTAGCAGAAAACCGACAGCCAGGCATGTTGTGATCAGGGCCTAGGCAAGGAATACAGTATAAATGGAAATCCTTATGAGGTATTTGCTTCCCACAATACAATTATTAACTTTTTCTGACATCGGTATGGAGCAAGAAAAAAGTTTCCCCAATGGGGTACTTGCCTTAGTGAAGACTTCGGTTCTGAAACTCAATCTCGAATATTTCAGGAGTCGGCCAACCGGCACTTGCGAAATGCTTCTGCTTCGGGCACCGTGCGGCAAGAAAGACTAAAGAAAATGTTGTCGGCTGCTTGTTTTATACCCCTGATGACCTAACGTCATGGAAGAGGAGACAGCAACTGACGCAGGACCCAAGACTTTGGAATTCAGGCTGACTGAGGGCAACCTGCCAGCAGATTTCCCAAATGTAATAACTGCAACAGTGAAATACGAAGAACATCCCCGACAATCATGCTCAGTACATAAAACATTTAGTATGGTGATCTCCCACAATAATATTTCCTGCTCTTCCAAGACATGTACAAATATTATGAAAATATAGCAAAGAGAAAGAAGGGTTCCTACCCACCCAACAACAAAGGAAGAGCCAGAAATCGTACTGCTAACAAACCAATGTGAAGCAAAAGTTCAGGTCTTGGTTGACAGTGAGGTATTTTCTATCCATACATCCTTTTTGTATCACTGCCTTCACTAGGCTGAGATCAAATCCACAGCATTACAGGAATGCACACAGGCTTTGGTAGGCTGGCTGGACATATAGCTATGACTTACAAGAAAAAGTACAGTTGTGTACACTTACCATAAATGTAGATGTTCGAGTGTATTCACTGTTGCTTTATTGTTGTTGTTTTATTGTTTGTTTTTTCCAGTTTGTGTTTTGGTATGGCTTCGGGCAGTTCGGACAGCAATGGTGGTGAAGGTAATTGTGGAGTTTCTTTAATGGAGTTCCAGCAGCTCCGGGAATCCGTGAACAACCCAACCCTGTTAATACATTAGGTTGTGAGATGTTCTAATAATCATGAATTACCTGCATTTAATAGTGACTTTGAGAATACTCCAGATATTTTGAGAGCGCAACCGAATGTTAATATGGACAATTTCACTGGAGCTGTATCTGAAACATGAATAAGGGAACAACAAACAGAAGGTAATTTACCCTTTGAAGCATGACCAGCTGTTTTTTCCCTTGATTCGTGGTTAAACTGGAGTATACCATCTGCCAAGACAACCACAGGTAACAGCGGTTCCTTTGATAAATTACTGAACGAGCTTAAGGTTAAACTAACAAAATTTCATAAATATCAGCAGGAGAATAAATATTTTAAAGAATGTTTAAAGTGTAAACTCGTTCCCAAAGGACTCCATTTGTGGAAATTTCCTACCAGCCTAGAGCATAACTCCCTTTTACATAAGGAACTCCTCGCCATGTTCGACAAACATGGCTGTAAACTGATGGAACTTTTGATCAAACAACAGCCAAAATATGGAAATATTACATGGCAAAATAAAGAACTTGGCAGTAAGATTGTGAGTAGTAACTTGTTTACCAATTACAAAAGTCAGTACGATGGTTTATTTAAAGATATTGATAGCCTGTGTGACACTATTTTGCAACGTAAAATAAAAAACTGGCTAGTGATAAGACAGCATAGGCACAAGGTAAAGCATACCCTTTACCACCTGTGGGGCAAACTGGGAACAAGTTTTCTACTGAATCACAGTTAGTTCATGACCAAATAAATTAACTTAACGAGGAAAATGTCCCTTTAGATCAACCACTATGGAGATCGGAAAGATTACACAATCGCAGGCAACAGAACCAGGGTCCATACCCTCAGAACAACCCTTGGAAATACAATCAACAGAGGAAAGGGTACAGGAACAACCGGTATTAGCAGTGGTTAGTGATTCTGACTGTAAAATCACTGAAAACACTGCACGTGACTAACATTTATAATTATAGTACCATCGAGATTGGGGAAGAGTGTGCTAATTTATTTAGTAAAGGACACACTTTTATCCCTACCAAACCAGTGGACTTGGTAAAACTTATTGTCGATTTAAAAATTTATGTTAGAAATCTGAATTTAAAGTGGAATGTTTCAAAATGATGCAACAACTGTCAGAGTCCCAAGTATTTTAATCCTGAAGTTCACCCTGTATTAAAAGTTTTTGAAAAAGTATGAGAGACTGATTTTAGACATTTTTTCTCACAGGGTACATATACAGGTGACAATATGTCTGATATAGATAAAATCTTAAACTTTATGGTGATCTCGGCTACATGCGTCCTGATAAAGGAGGGGATATGGTAATTATGCAACAAGATGATTACATTCAAAGAATGTTTGACATGTTATATAGTAGCACCTATGAAGAGGTCTCAATTAATGTAATACATTTAGGATATAAAATAATTGACTGGGAATTAATGGACATGCTTACACAAGAACAGATAACTATACAGGAATATAATTTTATGACTATTGATTGGCCCAGAATCCCGGTTATTTTCGGGGTCCCAAAGATAAAAAAGGACTTGGCAAATCCACCTTTAAGGCTCATTGTGGACTTTGGAAAGTCTAAGACTAGTTTTATAGCCAAGTTCCTTGATAAACAACTTAAAGTACTAGTGGCCAATATTCCCCAATCTGTGACGTGACTCTTGGCATTTTTGACCATTTGTAATGAATTAAATTCTCCCTTTGATGGTGTATTTATAAGCATAGACGTAAAAGATTTGTTTAGTAGTATTCCTCATGAGATGCGGAAGAAATGGTTTTGGTCATATTTACATCAAGTTACGGAGTTACATCTGGACAAAATCAATTTATATAATCAATTATTAGATATGGTTTTAAAATTCAATTATATACACTTCCAAGGGCATTATTACAGACAAATGGAATGGGTTGCCATGGGGTCAGTCTGTGGCCCCCTATTTGCTAATATAGTCATGGCATGGTGAGAAAGTGAATTCCTGTATACTAGTCCCTATTTTTCCCATATCAGGATGTATGTCCATTACCTAAATGATTTGTTTGTTGCTTGGACAGGGCCAATATCACAAATTATTTTTTTCACTGAATATATTAATCAAACTACAGATTTTTTAAAATGTACCTAAGTTGTCAGTAGGGATAGTATGGCATATTTGGATGTTTTGATTTCCAATAATATTGATGGTTTGAAGCCAAATATATATAGAAAATCTACATTTTCAAATACATACCTACACTATTCAAGTAACCATCCAATACATGTTAAAAGGGGTGTTGTTAAGGGCCAAATGATCCGAGCAGCCCGTATGGTGTCTAACTATGATGATTTTTTAAATGAGTGTATGTACATATCTAATATGTTCTATAATGGGGGATATCCTCGTAGGATTGTAAACCAAATACGCAATGAAGTTATTTTAAAACGTAATCAAGGTATCTATATTCCACTGTTTGGTGAGCATCATGAGAGACAGGAAGTGGTGAATAGTGGAATATGCATTATAATATCACTGATAGTAATAATGTCCCCCTTTATGAGGGCAATGATGTAGTTCAAAATGCTAGAGACAATGGAAATGAGAATATGAATTGTCCCTCTGTTACAACTTTTTATGACAATGGAAAAATTCTAACAAATATGTTAAATAAAAACTGGAACATTACAGAAATGGAACTAGAATTAACAATAATTTAGGTATTGCTCCTAAAATCATTTATAGGAGAGGCCCCAATTTTAAAAACATTTTTAAACAAATAATCCCCAAGGTAGGTAAAATGTACCCTTGTGGCACATGTAATCAATGTAAATATGTCTTCCATGGGACTAGTAATAATATTGGTGTTAAAAAAAAATATTAGGGGTAGATATAGCTGTTATTCGCAAGGGGTGGTCTACGTTGCATTTTGCTTAGATTGGCCAACATTTTATGTTGGCAAGACTGAGTGTAGGCTATCCCTGAGAATATACGAGCATATCTATATTTCCCATTGTAAAGATATGAATGCTCTTTACAAACATATAAAAATATTTCCCAATCATTGTTTTAAGTTTATGGTGGTGCACCAGGTAAAAATAGATCCACTAGGTGGGCCTTGGAAATTGATGTTAGATAATAAAGAAACATGGTGTCAAATATATTTGAATGCTGTAACCCCCCCCAGGATTAAATGCGATGATTTCCATTAATAGTTATTTAAAATTAAGAACATATGACAGGTAGTTTATGTATATTTTATATTTCATGTTTGGGAATTATCTTTATAACATGATTATGTTTTTAAATATGGAGGTTATGAATTTGTATTGGTTGATGAATTTGTGATGTTACTTGCTTCAAGTAAAAATGGTTGTTCAGTTTAATGCAGTTTATCTGAAGAAGTTTAGTTATCCTATCAGACGAAAGCGCTAATAATCTGTGGATTATCTATATTTGTGGATTATTATTTCTAAACTGCCTTGCCGTTTCACTGCCAGCCAAATGTTTTTTTTTTTCCAGTTTGTGTTTTACATATAGCTATGACTAACAAGAAAAAGTACAGTTGTGTACACTTATCATAAATGTAGATGTTCGAATGTATTCACTGTTGCAGTCATCACATTTTGGTTATCCCCACCAGGGTAGCCCTCAGCCGGCCTGAATACCAGAGACTTAGCATTTCTGCTTTGGTTGCTGTCGCTTGAGGACTGACATCAGGTTGTCAGTAGTATAAAGTAAGGCAGCCGACACCATTACATCAGTTTTTCTTGCCCTAACCTGTCAGGAGCCCCCAAAGTAGAAGGCTATGTTCTGGTGGAGAAACTCCACCAGTGGAAAATAAATACCAATATGTCCCTTGTAAGGAAAGGAGAAAGTACAGTTTTGTACCTACCATAAATGTAGATGTTCGAGTGCTCATACAGCTGCAGTCATTACAGATGGGTTATCCTGCCGTCGGGCGGGTCCTCGGTCGGCCGAATTCCAAAGTCTAGGTCCGGTGTCGGTTGTCGTCGCTTCTTCCCTGACGTCAGTGCGGCAGGGGTATAAAAGAGGCAGCCGATGCCATTTTCTTCAGTTTTTCTTGCCCCAGATGTTAGGTGCCCCCAGAAGGAAGGCAAAACATAATATTATGCAAACATGCAATGAAGATAAATCAAAAACAGTAGTTGCAAGCAAATACACCATAAAAGAATACTCCAAATAGGTTGTATGATAAAGGTGTTTGTCATAAGGCCCGTCTTAAGAGGGGATGGAGGGAGGGTAACCTGGACTGCAGCTGTATGAGCACTCGAACATCTACATTTATGGTAGGTACAAAACTGTACTATGTTCATCGTGCATACAGCTGCAGTCATTACAGATGGGTAGAATCCCAAAGCTAAGTAAGGGTGGTAGGTACTAATTGAAACTAGGAGGGGCTAGGATGCCCTGCAGGACTGCTGTGGCAAAGCCCGCTCTAGATTTTGAGTATAGTGGAAGGTGGTAGTGCTTGGAGAAAGTGTGCACTGAACTCCAAGTAGCTGCTTCCAAAATATCCTTGGTAGGGACCCCCCTGAGGAAAGCTGTAAAGGTAGCTGTAGCCCTGGTGGAGTGGGATCTGATGTGTACAGGCACAGATTTTCCATGAAATGAATAACAAAAGCGTATGCAGTGGGCTATCCATTTTGAAATTGTCTGTTTGGAAATAGCCTTTCCTTGAGCACCTGTAGCATAGGACACAAAGAGCTGCTCAGATTTCCTGAACGACTTTGTTCTGTCCAAGTAATAACGAAGTTGTCTGTGAATATCCAAGGAATGTAGTAGTCTCTCTCCTTTGTTCTGTGGATTTGGATAAAAGGTAGGTAAATGAATAGTCTGATTCAAAGCTACACTGGATACTACCTTTGGCATGAAGGTAGGGTTGGTTCGTAAGGAGACTCTGTCTTGATGGAAAGTGATGAATGGTTGCACAGCCATGAGGGCCTGCAGCTCCGAAACCCTGCATGCTGAGGTAATGGCCAGAAGGAAGGCTGTTTTCCACGACAAGTATTGTAACTCTGTTGAAGAAGCCGGCTCAAAGGGAGACAGGGTCAGCTTTTCCAATACGAAGTTGAGGTCCCAAGCTGGGACTGGTGGTTTCCGTGGGGGTTTTATAATTTTTGCCCCTCTGAGGAACTGCCTTAATAGAGGATGTGAGAATAAAGGAGGAACTGTATTGTATTGTGCAGAAATGGCTGAAGCGTGGATCCTGATGGAGGAGAAGGAAAGGCCACTGTTTAACATCTTGGCTAGGTACTGTAAAATTTGAGGTATATTTATTACCCAAGGATTCTGGCCCTTTTCTTGATTCCAGTAACAAAATTGTTTCCATTTGGCGGAGTAGGTTTTTCTAGTAGAGGGTCTTCTGGCCTCCAAGATGACATCCTGCACCTCCTTGGAGAGGAGAGTCTGTTGGGAAATTAAGGTATTCTCCATGCAGCTAGATTTAAGGTTTTGAGCTGGCTGTGAAGGGTTTTGTAGTTGTGCTGGGACAACAGAAGAGGAACTAGAGGTAGTATCCATGGTGGTGAGTGTGACAGGCTCTTTAGGAGAGGATACCAGTGCTGTAGCGGCCAGTCTGGAGCAATGAGAATCATTTTTGGCCTCTCTGCTCTGGCTTTTAATAGAACTTTGGTCAGTAGAGGAAGAGGCGGGAAGGCATAGACTGTCAATGTTGTCCAATTGAAGGAGAGTGCGTCCACTTTCCAGGCCTGTGGATGATAGGTCCTTGAACAGAATTTTTTCAACTGGTAATTTCTGTGGGTAGCAAATAGATCTATGTCTGGCTGTCCCCATGCCTGTTATCTTTGAGAAGACTTGAGGATGCAACGTCCATTCGTGTGGGTCTGTCATATTTCTGCTTAAGTTTTCTGCCAGTGTGTTTTCCTTCCCTGGCAGGAATTGTGCCTGTAGTTGAATTTGTAATTCCAGTGCTGTGTTCCACAGGGGGTATGAATGAGTTCCCCCCTGTTTATGTACCACATGACTGCGGTGTTGTCTGTCCTCATCAATAGCTGGCCTGGATGCAGTAGGTCTTTGAAGGTCATAAGAGCATTTTGCACGGCTAGCATCTCCTTTTGGTTGATGTGTAGGTGCTTCTCTTTTTGGGACCATTTTCCCTGAATGCACTGATCTGCCATGTGTGCTCCCCAGGCATAGTCTGAGGCGTCCATTGTGATGATTTGAGTTGCTTGAGGTAAACAGAAAGGGAGACCTGTGTTTCTTTGGCATGCTTGAGCCCACCACAAAAATTCCTTTTGAAGGCATGGAATGAGTGGTATAATTGTTTCCAATCTGTGGCTGTTTTGAGACCATAAGTTTTTTAGGTACCATTGTAGTTTCCTCATATGCAGCTTTGCACATGGTATCAGCAGGATGCAAGATCCCATTAATACCAGAGCCTGCAGGACTTTCCTTGCAGTTAGTCTGGTTAAAGTTACCATTTTGTTGAAGTATTGAGACAGCTGCTCTTGTTTGTCTGGCGTGAGGTAGGCCATCTGGGTGGTTGTATTTAAGCTGGCACCCAGGAAAATTATCTGTTGAGAAGGTATTAGTTTTGATTTCTTTTTGTTCACTGTGTATCCCAGGTAGTTTAACAGTTTTATTACAAATGCCAGATGCTGCAATAGAATGTCCTTGCTGTCCGCTTGGATCAGGCAGTCATCCAGATATGGGTAGATTTGTATTCCTTGTTGTCTGCAGAAAACAATTACTGATGCCAGGCATTTCGTAAACACTCTGGGCGCAGTAGATAATACAAAGGGCAATGCAGAGAATTGGTAATGGGTTGAACCTGCAAGAAATCTGAGGTATCTTCTGCAATCTTGTCTGATAGGGACATGCAGGTATGCCTCCTTGAGGTCCAACGTTACCAGCCAAGACTCCTTGCCCAGCATGGGAAGAAACTGCTGTAATGTGAGCATCTTGAATTTTGGTACCTGTAGATATGTGTTTAGGATGGATAGGTCTACGATGGGTCTCCAATCTTTGTCCTTCCTTGGTACCAGAAATAGTCTGGAAAAAAAACCTTGACCTTATTCTTTTGCAGGTACCTCTTGAATTGCTTTCATATCCATGAGAGCGGAAATTTGTCTTTGTGCCTCTGCCCATTGATTTTGTGGCAGGTTTGGTAAGCCTCTCATTTTTGGAAGGGTGTGAAAGTGGAACTTGTAGCCTCTGTCTATAATGTCCAGAATCCATTTGTCTTTTGTAACAATGTGCCAGTTTTTTGAAAATAATGCCAGTTTTCCACCCAAAGGTGCTGCCATTATAGCTTTATTTGGCAGGCATAGGGGGAAGTCATTGTGTCTGTTTTCTAAATGACTGTGGTCTATCTTCTCCACCTCTTGGGGTTGGTGCTTGCCACTGTCTAGCTCTAAGATCCTTGAGGTTGTCCTCTACCCCTTGGTCGTCTGTATCTGCCCCTTTGAGATCTGTCCGTGGATGGAAAGGACCAATTTTTTGAAGGCCAGTTTCTGCTGAAGCATGGGGGGTTGCACCTGCAAGAAATCTTTAACTGTTTGCATAGATTTCGCTTTTTCCTCCATTTTCTTTAGTACCTCCTCAGCTTTAACACCGAACAATACATCTTTTTGAAGTGGTGCATCTAATAACTTTGCTTTGACATGATCTGGTAAGGATTGCTCTTTGAGCCAAGCATGTCTACGTATGACAGACCCTGTGACAGCAGCTCTACATGAGGCCTCTAAAGCATCAAAAAGTACAGTTTTGTATCTACCATAAATGTAGATGTTCGAGTGCTAATACAGCTGCAGTAATCACAGATGGGTTTTCTGCCGTCAGGCAGTCCCTCGGTCGGCCGAATTCCAAAGTCTTGGTCCGGCGTCGGTTGTCGTCGCTTTCTCTTCTGACGTCAGTGAGGCCAGAGTATATAAGACACAGCCGACGCCATGTTCTTCAGTCTTTCTTGCCCCAGATGTCAGGTGCCCCCAGAAGGAAGGCAATACCTAAATAATGCTTATATGCATATACAAGCAATGCAATATAATCCAAAATCAGTGGTAGCAAGCAAATAAAACCTATCAGGATAACCCAGTCAGGTAGTATGAAGAGGTCGTTAGGCCCCATGCCTTTACCAAGTGGGGAAGGAGGGAGGGGAAACCTGTACTGCAGCTGTATTAGCACTTGAACATCTACATTTATGGTAGGTAGAAAACTGTACTATGTTCATCGTGCATACAGCTGCAGTAATCACAGATGGGTAGAGTCCCAAAGCTATGCACAGGGTGGTAGGAACTAGGAGGAACTGGGTTGAGCCAGAATGCCCTGCAACACAGCAGTGGCAAAGCCTGCTCTAGTTCTGGAATATAAAGGCAGGTGGTAGTGTTTTGTGAAGGTATGTACAAAACTCCAAGTGGCTGCCTCCAAAATATCTTTGGTAGGAACTCCTCTGAGGAAGGCTGTAGAGGTAGCTGTGGCCCTGGTGGAGTGTGATCTGATACCTGTAGGAACAGATTTCCCATGATAGGAATAACAAAACCGTATGCAGTGGCCTATCCACTTTGAAATAGTCTGTTTTGTAACTGGCTTCCCTTGAGCTCCTACAGCATAGGACACAGAGTTGTTCTGATTTCCTGAAGGACTTTGTTCTGTCCAAATAAAAACGTAGCTGCCTATGGATGTCTAAAGAGTGTAGCAGCCTTTCCCCTTTGTTTTGAGGATTGGGATAAAAGGTAGGTAGGTGTATGGCTTGATTTAAAGCTACCCTGGATACCACTTTAGGCATAAATGATGGGTTGGTACAAAGGGAAACCCTGTCCTGATGGAAAATGAGGAAGGGCTGCACCGCCATGAGGGCCTGTAGTTCAGAAACCCTATGAGCTGAAGTGATGGCCAGAAGGAAGGCTGTTTTCCAGGACAAATATTGCAAATCTGTTGAGGCAGCTGGTTCAAAAGGAGGCAATGTTAATTTTTCTAGTATGCAATTAAGATCCCAGGCTGGTATTGGTTGCTTCCTTGGTGGTCTTATATTCTTAGCCCCTCTGAGGAACTGTCGTAAGAGTGGGTGAGAAAATAAAGGAGGATCCGTGTTGAATTCTGCAGAAATGGCTGAGGCATGGATTTTTATGGAAGAAAATGAAAGTCCACTGTTCAGCAGCTCCGCTAGATACTGTAATACCTGAGGCAAGTTCAGTTTTCTAGGGTCCTGGCCTCTTTTCTCATTCCAAGAGCAAAACCGCTTCCATTTTGCGGAGTAAGCTTTTCTAGTAGATGGCCTTCTGGCCTCCAAAATGACATCCTGCACCTCCTTGGAGAGTAGGGCCTGTTGTGGTGTTAAGGAATTTTCCATGCAGCGAGACTGAGTGTTTTCAGCTGACTGAAGAGTTTTGTAGCTGTGCTGAGTCAGCAGAAGAGGAATTAGAGGCAGGGACCAGGGAGGAGTATGTTAGGCTCCTCAGGAGCGGGTACCAGTGTTGCCTTGGCCAATCTGGAGCAATCAGTATCATCTTCGGTTTGTCTGTTCTTGCTTTCAAAAGCACCTTGGGCAGAAGAGGCAGAGGTGGGAATGCGTAAACTGTCCATGCTGTCCAACTGAATGAAAGGGCGTCCACTCTCCAGGCCTTTGGGTGAAAGGTCCTCGAACAAAACTTTTCCAATTGATGATTCCTGTGGGAGGCAAAAAGATCTATGTCTGGCCTCCCCCATGCTTGGATTATTTCTGCAAACACCTGAGGATGTAACTTCCATTCGTGTGGATCTGTCATATTTCTGCTTAGATTGTCTGCCAGTGTGTTTTCCAATCCTGGCAAGTACTGTGCTTGAAGTTAGATTTGTCTTTCCAGAGCCAAGTTCCAAAGAGTCATGGCTAGTCTGCACAAGGGGTATGAATGTGTTCCTCCTTGTTTGTTTATGTACCACATTACCGTGGTGTTGTCTGTTCTTATCAGTAATTGTCCTGGATGCAGGAAATCCTTGAAAGCTGTAATTGCATTTATTACTGCTAGCATTTCTTTTTGATTGATGTGAAGGTGCTTTTCCTTTTGGGACCATTTGCCCTGAATGCACCTGTCCGTCATGTGCGCCCCCCAGGCGTAGTCTGAGGAGTCTGTGGTTATGACTTGCTTTGCTTGAGGCTTGCAGAATGGGAGGCCTGTGTTTGCTTGACATGCTTGGGCCCACCATAGAAATTACTTTTGCAAACATGGAATTATTGGTATTATTGTTTCCAAACTGTGACTGTGTTGAGACCATAGGTTTTTTAGGTACCACTGAAGTTTCCTCATATGCAGCTTTGCACATGGGATTAAAAGAATGCAAGATGCCATGAATCCCAGAGCCTGCAGGATTTTCCTTGCAGTAAGCCTGGTACTTTTTGCTAGTATTTTGAAGTACTGAGATAGTTGCCCCTGTTTTTCTGGCGAAGGTAGGCCATCTGGGTGTTTGTGTCCAAGTTGGCACCCAGGAAAGTTATTTTCTGAGATGGTGTTAGCCTTGATTTCTCTTTGTTGATTGTATATCCCAGAGAAAACAGTAACCGTGTCACATATGCCAGATGTTCCAGAAGTATGTTCTTGCTGTCCGCTTGGATCAGGCAGTCGTCCAGATAAGGGTAAATTTGTATCCCTTGAAGTCTGCAGTAGGCAATCACTGATGCCAGGCACTTTGTGAATACTCTGGTGGCAGTAGATAAGCCAAAGGGCAATGCAGAGAATTGATAGTGGATTGAACCTGCAAGAAATCTGAGGTATCTTCTGCAGCTTTGTCTGATTGGGACATGCAGGTATGCCTCCTTGAGGTCCAATGTTACCAGCCAAAACTCCTTGCCCAGCATGGGAAGAAGCTGCTGTAATGTGAGCATCCTGAATTTTGGTACGAGTAGAAATGTGTTTAGGATGGATAAGTCCAAAATGGGTCTCCAGTCGGTTCCTTTCCTTGGTACCAGAAAAAGTCTTGAATAAAAACCTTGACCTTGTTGGTGAGTAGGTACCTCTTGAATAGATCTCATGCTTATGAGCTTTGAAATTTGCAGTTGTGCCTCTGCCCTTTGATTTTGTGGCAGGTTTAGCATGCCTCTCATTTTTGGAAGAGTGTGAAATTGAAATTTGTAGCCTCTGTTTATAATGTCCAGGATCCATTTGTCTGTTGTGACAATATGCCAATTGCTTGCAAATAATGCTAGTTTCCCTCCCAAAGGTGCTGCCAGCTGAGACATGCTTGGCATGGAAATGAGGAAGTCATTGGGTTTGCTTCCTGTATTGTTGTGCACTGTCTTCACCACCTCTTGGTGCTGGAGTTTGCCATTGTCGGCCTCTATATGATCCTTGTGATTGCCCTCTGCCCCTTGTGCGTCTGTATCTACCTCTTTGGGGCTTGTCAGTGGCTGGAAAGGACCAGTTTTTTGAAGGCCAATTTCTGTTAAAACGTGGTGGTTGGACCTGTAAGAAAGCTTTGACAGTTTGCATAGATTTGGCTTTTTCTTCCATTTTCCGTAATATCTCCTCAGCATTAGTACCAAACAGCACATCCTTTTGTAAAGGAGCATCTAGAAGTTTAGCTTTCACATGCTCAGGTAAGTTTTGTTCCCTAAGCCAGGCATGCCTGCGAATGACTGATCCTGTGGCAGCCGCTCTACTGGAAGCCTCTAGGGCATCATAACCACATTGTAAGGTGTGTTTACCCACTTGCGCTGCACTATGCATCATATCCTGTAACTTTTAAATCTGGTTGTTCAGGTTGAGACATTTTGTTCCTTAATTGTGATAACAGGAACTGTTGATATTTAAGCATATGAAACTGACAGTTTAAGGCCCTCATGGCTAGGGTGGCCGAGGTATATACCTTTTTACCCCACCTTTCTAAAGATCTTGATTCCCTTTCTGCAGGGAGTGGATTCTTGGCAGTGGAGGCCTTCGATCCCTTGGGGCCTTGAGAAATGGTTTCAGGGTCAGCATTATGGCTTTTGAAGAGAAATTGGTGTGAGCTGGGTACTCTGTAATACCTATCAGGTTTGACTGGTGCAGGAGGCAGAGAATCCAAGTTAAGACAAGCCTCCGAATAGACATCATCCAGTATGTCCAAAACAGGGGGTATAGCTAGAGGTCTGTGTTGAGGTAACAAAAGAAATTCCCTAAGTCTTTTCTTGGAATCTGAAAAGTCTTGGCCTTCCCAATGGAAGTGTTCCCTCAAGGTGTGCAAGGTTTCACAAAGGAAAAATCCTCAGGAGGATACAGACGGAATGGACTGTTCTGCATCCGAATCCTCAAAAGGAGAGTAAGAGTGTTCCTCTGCATCAGAATGTTCTGATAAAATGGATCCCTGATCAGAAGAGGGAGAATCTTCCTCCACTCTGGGTCTCTTGTCTGGAGGGGGTTGAGAACCTCTGATAAGAGTAATTAAATCCTCAGCCATTTTAAGCATCTGTTTTTTAGGCATGGGACCTGGAGATGGGCCCTGTGCAACAGGCCTCGTGGGATGCCTGGCTGCTTTGGATTTAGTAAAGGCCTTAATTGAAAAAGAAGATGAGGGCCTAAATACACCATGGGTGGAGGTGGACCTGTCCACATTAGTAGGCTCAACATTAGCAGAGGCTTCGGTTGTAGTCTGTGAAAGGGCCGAGGACCCAGTGGTCTCGGGTACAGAGGACACCGCCAAAGGAGTGTCGTCGGTAGTCAGGGACTGCAAAGGCGTCTCGCTGAGGGCGTGGTGTCGGCGGGGACCACGGGCCTCGCGTGTCGGTCCTTTTCTTTGCGTTTTTTGGACAAAACGGTAGTCGGAGTGTCCGACGACATTTTATAATCAAAAGCTTTACCAAAATAGTGCTGGGCTTAACTCCCGACGCTTAATAGTGCGTTTATTGAAGGTAGCGCAAAAGCGACAGCCCAAGACGTCGTGGTCTGGGCCCAAACAAGGTATGCAGAGGGAATGGAAATCCTTATGCGGTATTTGCTTCCCACAAGAAATACAATTATTAACTTTTTCTGACATCGGTCTGAGGCAAGAAAAGTTTCCCCAACGGGGTACTTAGCTTTAATGAAGACTTCGGTTTCCAAAATATTCGTAATTCAGGAGCTGGCTGAACGGCACTTGCGAACTGCTTCTGCTTCGGGCACCGCGCGGCAAAAAAGACTGAAGAACATGGCGTCGGCTGTGTCTTATATACTCTGGCCTCACTGACGTCAGAAGAGAAAGCGACGACAACCGACGCCGGACCAAGACTTTGGAATTCGGCCGACCGAGGGACCGCCTGACGGCAGAAAACCCATCTGTGATTACTGCAGCTATATGCACGATGAACATCCACACTGCAAGGTATGTTTACCCACTTGCTCTGCTCCATGCAACAAATCCTGCAACTCTTTCAAATCTGGTTGTTCTGTTTGTGTCATTTTGCTTTTCAGCTGAGATAACAAAAACTGTTGGTACTTTAACATATGAAATTGAGAGTTTAATGCCCTCATGGTTAAAGTGGCTGATGTATACACCTTTATCCCCCACCTTTCTAATGCTCTAGAATCTCTCTCTGAAGGTAAAGGGTTTTTAGCAGTAGAGGCGTTTATCCCCTTGGGACCCTGAGATATTGTTTCTGGGTCAGCAGTATGGCTTTTATAAAGGAACTGGTGAGAATCAGGAACCCGGTAATACCTGTCTGGTTTAACAGGGGCTGGAGGTAAAGAACCTGGATTAAGACTGGCTTCTGCGTACACATCATCCAAAATATCTAAAACAGGAGGGATAGCCAGGGGCCTATGCTGGGGGAGCAGTAGAAATTCCCTGAGCCTTTTCTTGGAATCTGAATAATCTTGGCCTTCCCAGTGGAAGTGCACCCTCAATGTATGCAGGGTTTCCCCAAAAGAGTAGTCCTCAGGGGGGAGACCAAGGGAATAGACTCCTCAGCATTAGAGTCTTCAAAAGGGGAAGAGGCAGAATCCTGGTCCTCAGAATGGTCTGAGGTAATAGAAGCCTGGTCTGAGGAAGGGTAGTCTTCCTCCAATCTGTGTCTTTTGTCAGAGGGGGGTTGAGAACCCCTGATGAGAGTTATCAAATCCTCAGCCATTTTAAGCATCTGTTTTTTAGGCATGGGGCCTTGAGAGGAGGTCTGAGGACCCTGTTTTTTAGTTTTGATGGCAGCTTTAGATTTAGTGAAGGATTTAATAGAGAAGGTGAGGTGGTAGGCCTGAAGACGCCTTCAGAAATGGCAGGCCTCATTACATTTTCGGTTTCCCCGCCAAGAGTGGCGTCGGTATCTGCCATGGGAAAGGAGACCGAGGAGCCTGCGACCTCGGGTACTGAAGACACCGGTAAAATAGCTTCATCGGTTGTCAGGGGCTGCGTAGGCGCCTCGCTAAGAACCGGTAGTCGGCCTAAGCGTGGTTTCAGTACTCGGTGCAGACCTCGGATGTCGGTCCTTGTCTTTGCATCTTTTGCCTAAAACTGGCGTCGGTGTATCCGATGACATGATATAATTAAATTTTTTGCCAAAATAATGAAGGGCGAACTCCGCCCAGCACTTAATAGTGCGTTTATTGAACCTAGCACAAAAACAGCAGGCCGAGACGTCGTGGTCTGGCCCTAAGCAAGGTATACAGAAAGAGTGAAAATCCTTATGCGGTATTTGCTTCCCACAAGAAATGCAATTATTAACTTTGTCTTACATCGGTCTGAGGCAAGAAAAGTTTCCCCAACGGGGTACTTAGCTTTAAAGAAGACTTCGGCTGAAATACTGTTCGTAAATCGCAGGAGCTGGCCGACCGGCACTTGCGAACTGCTTCTACTTCGGGCACCGTGCGGCAAGAAAGACTGAAGAAAATGGCGTTGGCTGCCTCTTTTATACCCCTGCCGCACTGACGTCAGGGAAGAAGCGACAACAACCGACGCCGGACCTAGACTTTGGAATTCAGCCGACTGAGGACCCGCCTGACGGCAGGATAACCCATCTGTAATGACTGCAGCTGTATGCACGATGAACATCAACAATTTAGAATGGTAATAAAAAGAGAAAGAGAAGAAAGGGGGATGGAGGGAGGGAAACCAGGAACTGTCTGATCAGAGGGTGAGAGAAAAAGGGGCTGCTCAGTGGGAAAATGAGCAGAAAAAGAAGAGGCATGAATTTTTATAGAGGAGAAAAAGAGGTCACTGTGCAGTAGGTCAGCTAAGTAATCCAGGATGAGAGGGAGGGAGGGCTGTGCAGTATTGGCTCCCTTAGCCTGGATCCAGGTGCAGAACCTTTTCCATTTATCAGCATAAGACTTTCTTGTGCTAGGGCATCTGGCCACACGGATAACATCCAGAACCAGTTTACTGAGACTGGCAGATAGGGTTAGGGAATAAGTCAAGCTGCCAAACTGAGTGTCTGCAATTGGGGATGCATGAATTCCCCTTCCCTCTGGATCAGGAGGTTTGGAATCCGAGGAAGATGCCATAGGGGTAGCAGGGACAGGCTGCACAGCAGGGGGTACCAGTGCTGCTGGGGCCAGTCTGGAGCTATAAGAATGGTCCTGGGTTTTTCCTCCCTTATTTTGATCAGTACCCTGGGGATGAGAGGCAGGGGAGGAAAGGCACAGACCGATAGATTGACCCAGGGGAAGGACAGGGCATCCACTCTCCAAGTCGTTCAGCGATGCTCCCTGGTGCAGAATTTGCCGAGTTGATGGTTGGTGTGGCAGGCAAAGAGGTCGACCTTCGGGGTTCCCCATTTTTGAGTTATTAGGGTTAAGGTACTTATGTTGAGTTGCCACTTGTGTGGGTCCAGAAGATTTCAGCTTAATTGGTCTGCCAGGGAGTTGAGAGAGAGTGGTAGGAATTGTGCTAACATGTGAGGTTGCACGGCAGAGGCTGTGTGCCAAAGGGTCATGGCCAGCCTGCATAGAGGGTAAGGAATGAGTCCCTCCCTGCTTGTTGATGTACCACATCACAGTGGTGTTGTCTGTTTTGATCAGGAGAGCCCCTGGTGAGAGAAGGGGCTTGAAAGCTATCAAGGGGTGCTGCACAGCCATCATCTCTTTTTGAGTGATGTGCAGAGAGATTTGTTGTGGGCTCCATTGGCCCTGTATGCACCTGCCATCCAGGTGTGCACTCCAAGCATAGTCTGAAACATCGGTGGTGAGGGTCTGGACGGCTGGGATGGGGAGAAAGGCATTCCCTTCTTGTGGGAGCAAGCTGTTGCACACCAAAGAAAATCTTTTCTGAGGCAAAAAATTATAGGTAGAAGAGTTTCCAGATCTTGAGAGTGCTGGCACCAAAGGCTCTTAAAGGTACCACTGAAGTTTCCTCATATGCAGTCTGGCATATGGAATGAGTAGTATGCAAGATGCCATGAACCCCGGAGCTTGCAGGATCTTCCTTGCAGTTAGCTGGATCTGATGGTTAGTTGAGAGACGTAGGTGGTCAGGAAAATTTGTTTCTCTGGAGTAAGGTATGCCATCTGGCATGCTGTGTCCAGATTTGCTCCCAGGAAAATGTTCCTTTGGGTGGGCACCTGTCTGGATTTCCTTTCGTTGATAGTGTACACCCTAGGGAGGTTAGTAGGGTCTTTACAAATGCCAGGTGCTTGAGCAGTTTTTCCTGGATGTCTGCCTGAATAAGGCAGTCGTCTAAGTATGGGTAAATCTGAATATTTCTTTGTCTGCAAAAGGCAATGGCCGGAGCCAGGCATTTTGTGAAAACTCTGGGAGCAGTAGATAAGCCAAAGGGAAGCACAGAGAACTGAAAGTGTTGAGATCCTGCCCTGAAGTTGAGATATTTCCTGCACAATTCCTTGATACGAATGTGGAGGTAGGACTCCTTTAGAGCTAGGGTGGCTAACCAAGCTTCTTTGGACAGCATGGGTAGCAGCTGCTGGAGAATGAGCATTTTGAATTTTGGGATCACCAGGAAAGTATTTAGAATGGATAGATCGAGGATGGGACACCAGATGCCCTCTTCTGGGCACCAGAAAAGGTCTGGAGTACAAACCTTAGCCTATCTGTTTTGCAAGAATGTGCTCTATTGCCCTCAGACAGCAGGGAAAGGATATGTTTTTGTGCCGCTGCCCACTGATTTGGAGGTAGACCTGGGAACCCTTTTGGGGTTGGAAGGAAAATTTGTATCCCTGAGACATAATGCTCAGAACCCAGTGGTCCTTGGTAATGGTGGCCCAGGTGCTTGAATGAAAGGAGAGTTTTCCTCCTAGGGGTAAGCGAAGGCGAGAAGAGGGTGGAAGGGGTGAGTCATTGTAAGTTCTTACCATAAGGGGGTGGCAACTCCCTGGTTTGGAAGTGGAGGTAGTCCACTGCTTAAGATCTCTGCATTCCCTGGGGCTGCTATCTGGGTGGTCTGCTTCCACAAGGCCTAGGTTGGGCCAGTTTACTTGGAGCAGGAAAGGACTAGTGTTTGGAGGGCCAATGCCTGCTTAACCTAGGGGACTGGACTTACAAGAAATCCTTAACTGTTTGCATAGATTTTGCTTTTCCTGCCATCTTTTTTAAGACCTCTTCTGCCTAAGTGCCAAATACGTTATCTTTGTACAAGGGGGCATCCAACACTTCAGATGTGACATGGTCTGGCAGGGGCTGTTCCTTAAGCCATGCATGCCTTCTAATGACAGATCCAGTGACTGCTACCCTGCAAGAAGCTTCCAGGGCATCAAAACCACAGTGCAAGGTGTGTTTAGTTATCTGACTTGCAGAATGCATTAACTCCTGAAAATCTTTAGATTCTGCCCAAGCAGAAAAGGAAGCCATTTTTTGTTTAAGGAGTTCCAAGGTATGTTGCTGAAATTTCAGCATATGGAACTGACAATTTAGTGCCCTGTTAGCAAGAGTAGCTGAGGTGTATACTTTTTTACCCCATCTGTCCAATGCTCGAGAATCCCTGTCTGAGGGGGTGGGATTCTTAGTAGAAGTAGATTTTATCCCCCCCTTTGGCCCTTGAGAAATGACATCTGGGTCAGCTGTAGGATTTTTAAAAAGATATGTGTGCGAGTCAGGGACTCTACAGTACCCGTCTGGTTTTCTGGGAGCAGGAGGAAGGGTGTCAGGAGCTAAGCTCGATTCGAGGAAAACATCCTTCGCAACATCCGGGACTGGGGGGGGATGGCCAAGGGTCTATGTTGTGGAAGATCTAGGAATTCCCAGAGTCTCTTTTTAGACTGAAGGTAGTCCTGACTCTCCCACTGGAAATGCTCCCTTAAGGTATGCAGGGTTTCCCCGAAGGAAAAATCCTCTGGGGGAGAGGCTGAAGGAATGGAATCCTCTGCGTCAGAATACTCATAAGTGGAGAGGGGTTGTTTGTCTTCATATTCAGATGCATCAGATTCATCTGAGTCTTGTTCAGACAAAACTACAGGGGACAGATCTCTTTTCCTTTTGGAGGGGGTAGCTTGGCTTCCCCTGATCAGCATGATAAGGTCTTCCTCCATTTTAAGCATTTGAGACTGAGGCAAGGCAGCAGGCACCTGAGAGTGGGTCGCCAGTTTCTTGGGTGTGGTTCATACCCTGGGCCTGAGAAATTCCGTAGTTTTAGAAAGAACGGTAGTCGCGAAAGAGGACGTCTGTTTGTGTCGAGATTCGGTAGTGTGAAGGCCTTCCTCGGAAGCCGGTGCCTGCTCAGCGGCTCTGGACCCATCCAAGGGTGAGACGACCGCAGGATCCTTAGTCGAAGAAGAGTTTTGCGGCATACTGGACTCCGAAAGAGTCCAGATAGCGGCCTGTGAATCAACAGAAGCGGGGATCAGGGGCTGCGAAAGCACCTCAATGAGAACTGATGACTAGCTTAAAGGAAGCGTCGTCGGTAGGTTTGGACCTGTGCAGTCCGTCTCTGTCTTTATCTTTTAAGTTTTTTCAGAAGATCTGCTGGAGGATGGCTTACCGAAGCCATTTCAGAATTCGAGGACTGTAAGCAAAAATATATGGCTACAATAAGGGCCGGACAACGGATAGTTCTGGCATTGAACAAAGCGCAGAAGCGACAACGAGGGACGTTGTGGTCTGGGCCTAAACAAGTGACACAGTAAGAGTGGAAGTCTCAGTGTAGTATCTGTTTTCCACAGGCGAGACAATTAACTTTTCCTGATATCGGTTAGTGAAAGAAAGAAGGATCCGCAATGGGGTACTTAGCTTTAGAAGACTTCAACTTCAATTTGGTAGACAAAAACTCAGGTAGTGGGAGACCGGCACTCATGTGAACTGCTTCTGCTTCAGGCTCCATGGCCAGAAAGACTGATGTAATGGTGCTGGCTGCCTTACTTTATAATACTGATGATCTGACATCAGTCCCCAAGCGACAGTAACAGACACAGAAATACTAAGTCTCTGGTATTCGGGCCGGCCGAGAGCTACCCTGGCAGGGATAACCCAAATGTGATGACTGCAACAGTGAAACATGAAGAACATCAGCTAGGTTATCAATATTGCAACAGAAATCACGGACAGGCATCAAAAGGTAATAACATGAGACAAGCATTTGGAAACAGTCCATTTTAACTCTGACTGACCTTCATTCTTACTTTCACTAAAATGAAAAACTGATGAGAGTTCCTTAAACATTTAGTTCAGTTAAGATAGTACCTGACTGATCTGTCTACAGACATCCAAGGTCTGTTGCATCTTTTCTCCCTTATTTTTAGGTTCTGCAAAGAAGACATGGAGATGGACAGCTTTGCTCAAAGTAAACAATGACACCACTTTAGGCATAAATGAAGGATTAGTTCTTAAGGAAGCCTTATCTTTCTGGAAAATGAGATATGGCTGATCCACCATAAGAATTTTTGCTCGGATACACTTCCTGCAGAAGTCATAGTAAAGTACAGTTGTGTACCTACCATAAATGTAGATGTCCGAGTGTATTCACTGTTGCAGTCATTACATATGGGTTATCCTGCTGGCAGGCTACCCGCAGTCGGCCTGAATTCCAAAGTCCTGGTCTGGCATCGGTTGCAGTCGCCTCTTCCCTGACGTCAGTGTGCCAAGGGTATAAAAGATGCAGCCGGCGCCATTTTCTTCAGTTTTTCTTGCCCCAAATGTCAGGTGCCCCCAAAAGGGTAGGCTAAAAATTCTGCTCATAAAAAAGCATGCACTAACATAAACATTACCTTCATCTACAAGCAAATACACCACATAGGTTATATAGAATAGAGAAGTACAGATAAGTCCCAGCAATGAAAAGGGGATGATAAACTGAGATTGCTCACTCGCTTGTAGGTGGACTGTACTTTGTGGTGTTCACCTTATTTTCTTTGATGGAGGGAGGGTAACCTGGAATGCAACAGTGAATACACTCGAACATCTACATTTATGGTAGGTACACAACTGTACTATGTTCATCGTATTTCACTGTTGCAGTCATTACACTTGGGTTGAATCCCAAAGCTGAGGTTGGGTGGCTGGGCCTAGATATAATTAGGAGTGGCTATGAGGCCCTGCAGAACTGATGCGAAGAAGCCTGCTCTGGATTTAGAGTAGAGTAAAGAGGTAAGTGGTAGTACTTTGTAAAAGTGTGCACTGAAGTCCAAGTTGCAGCCTCCAAAATGTCCTTGGTTGGTACTCCTCTGAGGAAGGCTGCTGAAGTGGCTGCTGCTCTGGTTGAATGTGGCCTAACGCCCCTAGGCACTGATTTGCCATGTTGTGAATAGCAGAAACAAATGCAGTGGCCTATCCATTTTGAAATAGTCTGATTTGAAATAGCTTTTCCTTGCGATCCTGCCACATATGCCACTAAGAGTTGCTCAGTCTTTCTGAAGGCTTTAGCTTTGTCCAAGTAGAAGTGTAGCTGTCTGTGTATGTCCAAAGAATGCAGAAGTCTCTCCCCCTTATTCTGTGGGTTTGGATAAAAGGTAGGCAAATTAATGGTTTGGTTAAGAGCCACAGTGGACACTACCTTAGGCATAAATGTTGGGTTTGTCCTTAGAGAACCCTGTCCAGATGGAAAATAATAAAAGGTTCCACAGCCATTAGTGCCTGTAACTCTGAGACTCTTCTTGCTGAGGTTATTGCTAGGAGCAGAGCAGTTTTCCATAAGTATTTTATCTCAGTTGTATTGGCGGACTCAAAAGGAGGCAGTGTGAGCTTTTCCAAGACAACACTGAGGTCCCATGCAGGTGTTGGAGCTCTCCTTGGAGGTCTTATGTTTTTAGCCCCTCTGAAGTACTGCCTTAACAGTGGATGTGAAAAAATAGGTGGATCCATATTGTAATGAGCTGAAATGGCAGAGGCATGTATTTTAATTGATGAGGATAGGCCTTTGTCCAGCATCTCAGTTAGGTATTGTAAAATCTGAGGAATATTTGGTACAAGCGTGTCCATTCTTTGTGCCTGGTTCCAAGCACAGAATCTCTTCCATTTTTCTGTATACGATTTTCTGGTGCTGGGCCTCCTGGCCTCCAAAATAACATCCATAACTGCTTTAGAGAGAGGTGTTGTCTGCTTGGCTAAGAAATCATTACATTACATTATCAGCCATGCAGCCAGATTTAGGGTTCTGAGTTGGCTGTGCAGGATCTGATTGTTTTGTTGTGTCAGCAAATGAGGAATTTGGGGTAATGTCCAGGCTGGGCCTTGAGACAAGCTCTTTAGGATTGGGTACCAGTGCTGGCGTGGCCAGTCTGGGACAATCAGTATCATTTTTGGCTTCTCTTGTCTGACCTTAAGAGTACCTGAGGGAGGAGAGGCAGTGGAGGAAAGGCATATACTGTAAGGGTTTTCCAGCTGAATGATGGAGCATCCACTTTCCATGCTTGTTTGTGATAAGTCCTTGTGCAGAATCTCTGTAGTTGGCAGTTGTGCGGGGAGTCAAATAGATCTATGTCTGGGCATCCCCATTTCTTTATTATCATGCTGAAGACTTGTGGATCTAGTTTCCACTCGTGAGGATCTTTGAGATTTCTGCTTAGTTTGACTGCCAGAGTATTTGTCTTTCCTGGCAGGAATTGTGCTTGCAGGTATACTTGATAAGTCAATGCTGTGTCCCACAAAGTCATGGCTTGTCTGCAGAGGGGGTAGGAATGCGTGCCTCCCTGCTCGTTTATGTACCACATGACTGTAGTATTGCCCATCTTTACCAGCAGTTGTCCTGGATGAAGCAGATTCTTGAAGGCTGTCAGGGCATTCTGAACAGCTAACATCTCTTTTTTGATTGATATGAAGATGCATTTGGCTTGCTGGCCATGCTCCCTGAATACATTTTCCTGCCATGTGGGCCCCCAGGCATAATCTGATGCATCTGTTGTTAGTGTCTGCCTGGCCGTGGGTAGAGTGAATGGCTGTCCCTTGTTGTGGTTGCCTGTGCCTACCATCGAAACTCCTGTTGCAGGCAGGGAATGAGGGTAAATGTTTCCAGGCTGTGGCAATGGGGAGTCCAAACACTTTTTAGATACTATTGTAGTTTCCTCATATGCAGTCTTGTATATGGAATTAGTAGAATGCAGGATGCCATGAAGCCCAAAGCCTGCAGAATTTTTCTTGCAGATAACTGGGTCTTTGTTGCCAACATTTCGAAGTAAGAAGTCAGTTGCCTTTGTTTGTCTGGCGTGAGAAAAGCCATCTGGGCAGTTGTATTTAAGCTTGCACCCAGGAATATTATCTCTTGAGAGGGTACTAGTTTTGATTTATTTTCGTTTACCGTGTACCCTAGGCAAATTAGTAATATTTTTACAAATGCCAGATGCCTCAGTAGAATGTCTTTGTTCTCTGCTTGAATAAGGCAATTGTCCAAGTAAAGGTATATTTGAATTCCCCTTTGTCTGCAGAAAGCAATTACTGGTGCCAGGCATTTTGTGAAGACCCTGGGCGCAGTAGATAAGCCAAAGGGCAGTGCAGAGAATTGGTAGTGCATTGATCCAGCTATGAATCTGAGGTATCGTCTGCAAGATTGTCTGATTTGGACATGCAGGTATGCCTCTTTTAGGTCAAAATTTACAAGCCAAGCCTTCTTGCCCAGCATGGGCAGAAGCTGCTGCAGAGTCAACATTTTGAATTTTGGAACGTCCAGAAAAGTGTTTAGAATAGACAGGTCCAGTATTGGTCTCCAGGCTTTGTCCTTTCTGGGTACCAGGAATAGTCGAGTAAAACCTTGTCCCTGCTCTTGCTGTGGTACTCGCTGAATGGCCCTCATGTCCATGAGGGATGTAACTTGCTTTTGTGCCTCTGCCCATTGATTTTGTGGCAGGGCTGGCATATCTTTTGCCTTTGGCAGGGTGTGAAAGTGGAACCTGTAACCCTGGGACACTATATTCAAGACCCATTTGTCCTGGGTGATTATATGCCAATTTTGTGAAAAAAGTGCTATTTTTCTCCCTAAGGGGGCTGCCAAAAGATAAGTGCTTGGTATTGGCAAAGGAAAGTCATTGGGACTGTTTCTATATGGCTGTGATTTGTCTTCTCCACTTTTGGAGGTAGAAGCACCCCATTGTTTAGCCCTGTATGAGCCTTGGGGCTGTGATCTGCCTCTTTGTGGCCTGTCTTGACACTGGAAAGGACCAATTCTTTGAAGGCCAGTTCCTGCTAAATCTGGGTGGTTGTACCTGAAAGAAATCCTTAATTGTCTGCATAGATTTTGCTTTATCCTCCATTTTCTTCAACACCTCTTCTGCCTTAACACCAAACAAAGTATCATGCTGTAAAGGAGCATCCAATAATTTTGCTTTAACATGATCAGGCAGATTTTGTTCCTTTAACCAAGCATGCCTTCTAATGACAGTACCCGTAACAGCGGCCCTGCAAGAGGCCTCCAGTGAATCAAAACCACATTGCAAAGTATGCTTTCCCACTTGTTCAGCTGCATGCAATAAATCCTGCATTTCCTTGTTATCTGGACATTCAGAATTTGTCAACATTTTCTGTTCTAGCAGTGACATTAAATATTGCTGATATTTAAGCATATGAAATTGACAATTTAAAGCCCTTACAGCCAAGGTAGCAGAAGTGTAAACTTTTTTCCCCCATCTGTCCAGTGCCCTAGAATCCCTATCAGAGGGGACAGGGTTTTTTGCAGTGGAAGCCTTGACCCCTTTGAGACCCTGAGATATAGTTTCTGGGTCAGCAGCAGGGTTTTTATATAGAAAGTTGTGGGAATCTGGAACCCTGTAGTATCTGTCTGGCTTAACTGGTGCAGGGGGTAAAGAGTCAGGAGACAGGCTGGACTCTGAAAATACATCATCTACTATGTCTAGAACAGGTGGAACAGCAAGAGGTCTGTGCTGAGGTAGTAAAAGAAAGTCTCTGAGCCTTTTCTTAGATTCTGAGTAATCTTGGCTCTCCCAGTGAAAGTGCTCCATCATGGTATGAAGGGTTTCCCCAAAAGAATAATCCTCAGGAGGAGAGGCTGAAGGAAGAGACTCCTCAGCATCAGAATCCTCATAGGGAGGAAGGGAGTATCCCTGTTCAGAAGAGGATTCAGAGGAAATGGAAACCTGATCTGAAGATTCATATTCTGTCTCTTGCCTAGGCCTCTTAACAGGAGGGGAATGGGAACCCCTGATCAAAGTAATTAGGTCTTCGGCCATTTTAAGCATCTGTTTTTTAGGCATGGAAGTCTGTGCAGGAGAATGCTGTACTTGTTTCTTTGTCTTTACAGCTGCTTTAGTCTTTGCCTTTGAAGCTGAGGTTGGCTTTACATATAACTGTGTATAGCTCCAGACTCATCTGAGGTAATAGTTTCTGAGTGTCCAATATCTTGAGTATCCAGAGGCCTAGTCGACTCCACGTGGGAGTCGGAAGCGGCCTGTGGCTCTGAGGTAGCGGGCGTCAAGGGCTGCGAAAGTGCCTCACTGAGAACTGGCGACTGGCCTCGTGGAGGTTTCATCAGTTTTGGACCTCGGATGCCTGTCCTTTTCCTTGTGCTTTTTATAAACTCCAGTCATCGGCTGTTCTGACGGCATTATATAATTTAATCTTCGGCCAAAGTAATGAAAGGCAAAATCGTACCGACGCCTAATAGTGCGTTGGTTAAATCTAGCACAAAACCAACAGCTAGCAACGTCGTGGTCAGGGCCTAGGCAAGGAATACAGTAAGAATGAAAATCCTTATGAGGTATTTGCTTCCCCACAAGAAATACAATTGTTAACTTTTTCTGACATCGGTCTGGAGCAAGAAAAAAAGTTTCCCTAACGGGGTACTTACCTTTAATGAAGACTTCGGATCTGAAATTCGTTTTGAAAATCTCAGGAGTTGGCCGACCGGCACTTGCGAACTGCTTTTGCTTCGGGCACCGCACAGCAAGAAAGACTGAAGAAAATGGCGTCGGCTGCATCTTTTATACCCCTGGTGCACTGACGTCAGGGAAGAGGCGATGGCAACCGACGCCGGACCAAGACTATGGAATTCAGGCCGACTGCGGGTAGCCTGCCAGCAGGATAACCCAAGTGTAATGACTGCAACAGTGAAACACAACGTACATCTATTAACACTGTCTTCCATGTTAAGAACATCAAGTTAGCCTGATGAGCTGGCTCAAATGGAGCAGTAGTCAATTTCTGAAAGAGAAAATTAAGTTCACAAGAAGAAGCCATCTGGCTTGATATACAAAACCCCTTTCAAAGCATTTTCGCATGAAACTGCAATGAAAGAGGGGAAATCATTGAGCAGATATGATGAAATGGCTGACAAATGAACCTTGATGGAGGAATAAGGCAGGCTAGAGGATAGTAACTCATACAAATAATGTAGAACCAGGGAAACACTAGCAATTCAATTGGTCCTGGTTCGTGCCTTGGCACTAACTAGAAAATAGTTTCCATTTACTAATATATGACTTGGATCCATGGCATAATGACAAAGTCCCACAAGGAACAGGAAATACTGCTGCTGCAGCAGTTGAATACTGCTGTTTTTGATGTTCTTCCATTTGCTGTTTTGAAGTTTCTTCCTTTTGCACTTTTTGATGTTCTGGAGTTGACGTTTTGCGTTTCCACCTTGTGGAATTTAGAGATTTTAACGTGGACCCATGATTTTCTTGTAGTAGATTTCCTTGCCTCTCAACACCTGCTGCGGGTCTTCAGAAAACAGGTGCCTAAAAGGTATTATGATACAAAATAAATAAATAAAAAACAGAAAAACTAGTAGTCTTAAAAAGTTGTTGATGAGCTCAGTCAAAATAATTTCAAAAATCATGAAACCCATGTAGTGTTCCCAAAGCAACAAGCCTTTATTCGTCACAGACTGAGGGGTTTTTTTTTGTTACTGAGGATCGCTTGTCTGTGATGAATAAAGGCTTTTGCAGCTTTGGAAAATTACTTTGGTTTCATGACTTTTGGAAATTATTGTGAATCATTCATCAATGAAGTTTTAAGATAACTAGTTTTTCTGTTTTTTTTTATTTTTCCTCAACACTCATGTTGGTGAAGTTGGAACTAGACACATTCCTGTGCTTGTTCAATTTTTAAAGGTATTAAGATTCTATCATCCAGTCTGTTTGATACATTCCAACTCCCAAGGGCTGCAATTAACACACACACACATACACCTCCCCCCCTCCTTCTTGTGAGAGTAGGTCCAGTCTGCGAGGAAGTTTGTGGTTATTCCCCTTGGCCATTTATGATAGAACCACTGCAGCCTAGGCTAGAAGGAAGTCCCCATAAAGATTTCTGGAGAGTCCTTCTGAATCTTAAAAGTGACCCTGTGTATCAGTGAAAAATGGTGGATAACCAAGCAGGAACATTCCTATCCAAGGAAATGAAAATGCAAGTTTCCAGGTCTGCTATAAGGAGTCCAGAAGCAGAACGTTGCCAGTTGTTTGTTGTGAATAGTGGTGAACAGATCTGAGGTGTTCTTGGATCCGATTCAATTTCCATTTGTGAGGGCCTCTTCTGGTCCTGCTCAGCTTCTATGTCAGAATACTTTTATCTTATAGGATGTAAGATTTCTGTAAAGTGCAATCCTCCTCCCCCGTTAGTTTAATATACCACTTCAATGTGGTGGTGTCTGTCTGTAACCCCTTTTAACAGTTTGGGGGACCATAAATAAGAGAGAGAGAGAGATTATAGCATTTATTATTGCCATCTCTTAAGTTTGTGTTTTGGTCTGTCCTTTCTGTTCCAAAGACCCTGCACTTTTATTTCAATAAGCACCATTCTCCAAGCAAGGTCTGAGGTTTCTATTACAGACCGTACTGGGGATTGAAAGAAAAAATGGGAGACCTGGATTCAGATAAAATTAGCCTCTCCACCAAAGGAGTTTTCTTTTTACAAATTCCAATACAGGAATCTGGAATTTCAGAGGATGCCAATATTGGGACTATATAGATTTTAGTTACAA
The DNA here is from genome assembly GCF_019279795.1 of Protopterus annectens. Classification (NCBI taxonomy): domain Eukaryota; kingdom Metazoa; phylum Chordata; order Ceratodontiformes; family Protopteridae; genus Protopterus; species Protopterus annectens. The sequence continues at coordinate 126,980,839 of NC_056739.1, read as the reverse complement.
CTGAACCTTTCTCAAGTGGAGTCTGGCATGAAGAATCATGGATGCCATGAATCCTAGTATCCTGACAATCTACCTTGCTGAAGCATTGGACTGAGTGGAAAATTTCAGGAAAGATCTAGATAAAGATCTAGATAAAGATCTATTGTTACTGGTTGAAAAAAACGCTCTTTGGACTGAGGTACCCAAGAGAAACCACAGGAAAACAATCCTGTAAGAAGTCAAACAAGACTTCTGGGGCTGTTCTCTGGAAACCCCAGTCTCTGAAGGGGATCTCTCACCAATGTGAAATATTCTTGATACTTTGAAAATACTCTACAAAAGTAAGCAAGCAGTCTAAATAAGGAAGCATGTGAATAAACTTGCAGTTTTGCAATATGTTATGACTGAGGCTGGACACTTTGGGTTATCCATTGCTCCAAAGGTATTCATAAACGACAGTGAAGAGTAAAGAAAGTGTAGTCTAGACACAGAAAACCTTAAGAAACCCTTGAAATCTAATGCTACAGGAATGTCATAAGCATCCTTTACATCCTTTACATCTAGAGTTACTAAAAACTTAGAGAGGGAATTGGAGGCAACACACCCTGAAGGGACAGCTTTGAACTTTGTGACTTTCACAAACTAGTTTAGAAAAGAAAGATCCAAGACTGGCATCCAACAGGCTTGCGCTTTTGGTAGCAGAACTGACGAATAAATACTTTTCCCTTTCAGAGAAAGAGGGACACTGTCTATTACCCCCATCCCGAGACAGTAGATGCTGAACGGCAGGAGGGAAAAGGAAGTTTTATCTGATGGATGATGAGGAATCCCCTGAAAAGGAGGACAGGACTGCCATCTGTATATCCCTGAAGTATCACTTTCAGAACCTACTTGTCTGAGATTATCTGCTGCCACAGAGAGACAGAAAAATGGGCAGCCAACCTTTGGGGAAGATTTAAAGGACTGCCAGAATGGGAACACTCTGCAGACATTCATTAAAACTTCTTGGACTGTCCTTGTTTCTGGAAGGATCCTCTTTTAAGGGTCTTTTTGTCAGTGTTTTTTTTTGGATGCCTGCTTGACAGAAGCTTGCTGTGCAATTGCTTATTTTGCTTTTTATTAAAAGGTGTAGATACAGGTTGGATATCTTCAATACATTTGAAGGAACCGGATGCAAATCTTGGAAAGCAAGTTCTGTAAAAGGCAAGTTTTGACCTGGGCTGCTACTGAACAAGTAGTATTAGTGAGTACTATCCTAGTCCTACCACCATGAACAGCACATGAAAAATGAGAAATTGAAAACCACATGCTTCTATCTATGAAAAATGTAAGCAAAACACATGAAAAATTAAACATCACAAAATGTCATTTATACACAGTAAAACATGTATTTACACAGTTTTTACCTTGAATAATGGCTGCTATCTGCTGACTCTTTTGAGAGGGTAAATCTTTCACAATATCCAGTGCAGTGTGTCCCTTGTTATCCTTAACACCAACATCGATCCCTGAAAATAAGGCAAGGTTGAGATCTTGGCCAAAGCAGATCCAGGATCTGCACAGTTTATCATCTCTAAGTTTTACTTGAAATTTGTTTACTCAAAATTACATATGCCTATAATTATCTCTTCACTCAGCTGTAATCCAGTTTACATTTCTGTGAGACAGTACTGAGATGGCACATTGCAAGTGACATTTAGTCTTGTTCATCCCTCATGCCAGCATTCGTTGCCTTCACAGAGCCATGCCAGCAATCTGTGGATACTCCTGCAGTTTAACAACATGCACCACTCTCCACCACACTCCAGTGGTACTACTGAAGTACTAACAGGACCATGCCAATGCAGGGACTTGTTTGTCTTATTAGTAGGAAAGACACCAAATTCACAAATTAGCTGCTCCATTTTCATTATTGTGTTAAAACATTATAATCGATATGTACTCACCATATCACATGATCATTAAGAAAGCTTAAGTTGTTGTGATTTCCACTACTGATGACATCTGTCTTGCAGACACACAGCTCAAATGTCTTCTGCTGGCACATCATGCCATGCTTAAGACATGGTGAGCATGTTTAGGCCTTTGACCATTACACCCAGAATGAACATATAAACCAAAAACTGGAAAACAAACCATACATCAGCTTCACTGACAGTATTAAAACCCTGACTGTGATTAGGTGAGCAGAGTTCAACTAAGTGTTTTGGTGTCTGCTGAACCTGGCGGGGAGAAATGACAAAAGACCTTGCCTGGTTATCTTTCTTCAGTAGGGAAGGTTAATAGCATACAACTACCATGGTCTCTGAGGAGATTGGGACTATGAGAAGAAACTGGGCTAAGCACAATGGCCAGCTAGGAAGCACTGCCATGCTTTAACCCTCCAAAAATACCTCACTGCACAATGTAGCCTCTGCACTATGACGGCATAATGGAGGAAGCGGAGCCATGAATAAATTAAGCAAGTCTCTGTGTGCAGCAGTGGTGGCTTCTGGGCTCGGTCTTCCAGCAACACTGAGGCACAAGGGGGCAAACTGTGACCCTAGACTTGTTGCATTAAAAGTTTGGTTAAGTTGCATGAACAGTGGGACTGGAATAGAGAACCAGTTTTTGGGGCACTATAATACTGCAATGACTAGCCCCAAATGGGAGCTCTCACCTCCAGTCTACTAAGTAGCGGTCATCTGCCAATAAATAACTTGGAAACTAGAACTGAGTACCAGACCGTTTTGTCTCGCACTATTACTGACAGTGCTAGCTCTTTTGCAGCTGGACCCACAGGAGGAACACAACTCCTGATGTATCCTGAGGAAGATTCTTTTTAAACTCAGGAGAACATCCAGAAGCAAGAGAGACCTTAGACAGCCAAAGTACACCCGTGCCCCTCCAGCTACAGTGAGCACATGTATAGCTTGATGTATAATGTTTGCAACTAAATTTATGTCAATATGACTTGTTTTCATTTATATAAATATATGAGTGTCTACTTCATATGTGATAATTTAATAAAGATGTTTCTTGTTTAATAAAAAAAAAAATTAGGACCAACTCCTTGACAAGGAATTCATGTCATAACATTGGATTAGGGGATGAAATAACTGCATCACAGACTGCATAGTCTTCCCCTTTTCCTCTGGTTTCTTGAGCAATTTACCACCAGGGAACACGAACAGTAGCATCTTGTTTTATAGGCACTTAAAATATGGATATAAAATGGGTTAAATTTAACAAAAGACAACATTTTCAATCAGTTTTAAAGATGTCCAAATCCTCTACATCAACCACTGCTAACACTGACAAGGAGCAGTCAAAAAAAACACAGAAGATGAATTTAGTGCACAAGTTACACAACTGGAAAAATATATAATATTTTGACTAACACACACTTAACCCATTAGATACAGGAGAGGGGAGAGGAAGCATGACTACCACCTTTCAAAAACTAAAGGATCCTCAAAAGTGAACTGCACAGGAGAATTTAAAGAATTTGTTTTAAACACCTTTATTAACATGAAAGAAAATGTACCATATTAATATTTTTCATGTGCATTGTACACTACATATAGTTTTCCCTCTTTTGTCATTCACCCCGAGATTACATACATTGCTCAATTCTTGCCTTCTCTTAGACCTCACTCCTGAAGATTCTGCATGTATTGTTCCCACACGTTTCATTTACTTCTATGTAATTTGCTCCTTCCCTTTCCTAAAGCTCACACTTGCTGCTCTTGTACCACTTTTACAATACTCAGTACTTCAATTACAACTGGTTTAGATTTTGACTTTTTTTTTTTTTTTGATAGCCAAAACCATTACATTGAGTTGTTGTCGTTTGTCTTTCGGCTTTTCCCGGTAACGGGTCGCCACAGCGGAACTCCGGTCCGCTAATGACTGGCAGTAGATTTTTACAAAACGCCGAGGTGCCAGCTCGACGCCCGACCTTCAACGAAGGCATGCCCATTTACGCAAGCATTTCTTTCGAACGCTACCCAACCGCAGGGAGGACATGCAGACTCCACACAGAAGGCACTCCCAAGCCCTGCCGAGAATCGAACGGGAGAACCTCTTGCTGTGAGGTAACAACGCTACTGCCATACCAAAAGCATTACATTGAGTAAACCTCAAAAAGAATAATTTCCTTACGCACAGTATTTTTTTCCTCCAACAGTCTGACAGAGTATTCTCTAGGGAATTTTTACAATCTGCCAAATCATTACACTTAAAAAAAAAAAAAAAAAAAAAAAAATACCCGAGTAAAAATTCTGTAAAGTCTGCTTGGGGAATAAAAATGCCTATGCAAAAAATTCAGCAAAAATCCTAAACCTTCTGGACCATGCTGCATATATGGAAGCTATACAGATATATCCTCACAATGCTTCTTTGGAAAACACCTTTCAAGTTTGTTCCCAGTCTTTTCTAACCTGTTCTGATTTTTATAATTATCATGTGAATTTATATGCCCTACTACTTAGCTCTTCTTCCAACAGCTTCTGTTCTAGATTCTACTAAAACTTCTATTACAGATGGTCTTTTATTTAACAATTCCTCTCCCTTTCTGTTTGCCTATACTCTTATCAGTCACTGGTAAGGAAGGTAATCTCTAAACTCTACAATCCAAACTTAGGTGTCTCTTCATTTCACTCTGCTGCTACCCTTGCATCTCTAGTTATTTGCTACCAATACCTCCATTCCTTTGACAATTTTCTCCAATAAATTTCAGCTCCTCTTGGCAATTTTTTACTTGCAGGCATCCCTATTGGCAAAAATCTCCTTTCTCCATTCCCACACTGGCTTAGTTCTGAGAATACGTTCTGCTACTTTATGCATATAACAAGCTATTATATCAATAAGCTCTACAACAAAAAGGAAAATAATTCTGACTGAAAGTAAGAGTAATTCCCAGAATATTAGAGCCCTTGTCATTGAAATGAACTCAGGAGCTTAATAAAATCCACCAAAGCCAAGTTTGAAGTTACAATAGCAACCCAAGTCAAAGACAATTACAAGGTTAGTTATGTTTGTAATCTCAAAAGCACAACACAGCAGTGCACTATGTTGATTGTGAACAATGTTACCTACACTGAGACTGAAGTTATGGCAAACCTACTGGCCGATAAATGTAGCTCGAACTTTATCAATCTCTCACCTCAGTCTATCCTACATAAGATACTTGAAACTGGCTGCATCCAGTTATCACTCCAGTCCAAGTCCTAAATATGACTTCAAAAGCTAAAAATACTGCATTGATGAATCCAAACAATATTCCTGGATGTGTCTTAAATAGAATGAAGTGTGATTTACCCATACCCCTAACAACACTGTTCAATCTTGGTCTCCACACGTGTTTTGTACCAAGTGAATGAAGAACAGCTGCAGTCATTCCCTTGCATAAAGGAGAATCTACCACAGACACACAAGCCTAACCAAAGACATAGAAAGACTTATCGTGGAATTAATCAGAACATAAGGAACCTTCAAACAATGGATCAGTTTCAGTATGGATTCGTCAAAAGCCGGTCATGCTTACTCAACCTGGTGGATTTTTTTATTTTTTTAAGAAAAGGTCATCAAATCAATGCATTAAGGCAAAACGGTACATACCGCATACCTCAACCTGGCCAAAGCTTATGACATAATTCCTCACTCGGGTATAACAGAAAAGCTAAATAAATTGGGAATAAACCCCTACATCATCTGCTGGATTGCCAGCTAGCTCACAGATAGGATGCAGATAATGAAAATAGGGGAATTTACCTCCGTAGAGAGACCGGTCACCAGTGAAATCTCTAGGGTTCTGTGCTGGGACCGCTCCTGTATGGCATCTACTCTTCTGAAGTAAAGCCAATACCAAAGGAATCTGGCTGGCTAAGTTTGCAAGATAGGAGCAGTCACTGAATCCCCAAATGACTTGGCCATCCTGCATGAAGGTTTGTCCCAAATAAATAACTGTTGCCAAAATCATGGCCTGATGCCAAAAAATGCATTCTTGTATCTTTTGGGAAGTAATCTATCTCAGGGAACTACCACATCAATAATACAATGCTAAGAGTTGACCTAGTTGTTCAGGATTTGGGAACTTATGTGGATAGTGACCTAACATTTGACCAACAATGTCTCTATTGTTTTAAGAAAGTCCTTCTATACTACACAGGTTATAAAACAATGGGATTTTGTCTAAATTTAGGGAGATCATTGTTGCCCTTTACTCAACCCACATTAGGCCAGTCATTGAATATAATTCCTTCTTTGGCATGCATCTGTCCAGTCACATGCAACAACTGGAATGGCCATAGAGACACCATACTGAAAGGATACAAGGCCTAAACAACATGTCCTACACGGACTGACAACTCAAAGCCCTGTTACTATACACGGTATCCTACAGACTACTAAGAGGTAACCTGTGTCTAGCATTCAAGGCATCTTCTGTCCCATTACTGATTGATTTACTGCATATCAGCATGGCAAATGACATCAGACATACTCGGTCTGGGGATCTAAACCTTCTTAAAGATCTGTATCCAAAATCTCTCTCTCCATTTCTCAAATTCTCCTCCCTATTTCATAATCATCTTTTTCCACTTTGACTTGCAACATTCTGCCTGCGTTACGTACATAAGCCTTAAATGCACAGCAATACATACATGAGCCTTAAATGCTCAACAATAAAATATAGGTTCATGGGTGTTTACTTGATCTGTGAGGATCTTAAGAAGCCTAGCCTTGTATTCCCATAGCAATTTTTTTAGCCCTTATATTTTGCTTACACATTATCCAGAGGTAGGTAGAGCAAGGAAATGGTGGCAAATTTACTTGCTGCCCCATCCATGAGTGACATGGCTAGTAAACCAGGGGTGAATTTGCAATTTCCCATCCATTTTTCCATATTGCATTAAATAGCTTAAGGAAAGTACTTCATTTTATGTAGCATGGAAAATGGTTCCATAGAAGAGGTATTCCCTGTGATACACAGCTCTCTCTAACATGGTCTACTTACGTTGCAAAAGTGAGACCAAGCTTGCTATAATAAGTATTCACATTATCACTGGACTTGCGAATGTGTATTAGATCTGAGAGCATAGGGTCTGTTAAGGCTCTATACACGAGACACAGGTCTTCTCTTAGTAGCCTGTATGATATGGAATAGATGGGTAAGGTTTTGAGACTGTTTGCATATTTGTGATTCAGGCACTTTTTTTTTTTTTTTTAGTTGGAAAGCACTGTGGTTGGTCCACTTGTGAAGCGTGTTTGGAAAGGGGCATACAGAATAGAGCATTATAGTCAATGATCAGCCAGATGAAAGTTGAATGCAGTGGAATAATTACATTTCTCGACCTGGACAGCATATTTTATAGATATCAGCTGTGCAATGAAAAAGGACCTCTTTACAACATTGGATATGGTGATGAAAGGAAGGTTCATTGTTGAAAGACTCCCAGATCCTACATTACAGGATCAGCTTTCAGGTGTATGTTGTCAATGTGACATTTACAATGGAAGTCATGTTTGCCAAGGATATGATTATACTTTTCTTGGTATTTAGTTTTAGTCCATGGTTTTGACACCACTTACTGGTTTGGGAAAGGCTTTCTTGAAGAATTTCGGCATCCACTAAGGAGTTTATGATGACATCACGTTTACAGCTGTCTGCAAACTTGGTCAGCCATAAACCTTTAACAATTGCTTTGACCTCTAAGAAGTAAATGTCAAAGAGGAGTAGCCCAAGGACTGAACTCTGAAGTACACCAGTAGTGATAGGTGTTTTGCTGGAGGGAGAGTCTCCCATTCTAACTTCCTGGGTTTTATTTGTAAGCCAGTTTGCTATTCAATGAGGTACACAGGGATTCTCATTTAGCTGGAAGAGAATAACTACAACACCAGAGTGAAGGATAATGTTGAATTCCTTTGCAAGGTCTAGGTATGCAGTGTGTATTGATTTACCTTTATCCATTCCTTCAGTAACTTTCTCAAAGTCATTGACCAGGTTAATTAGACAGGATCTACTCTTAACAAATCCGAAATGTCTTGGGTTAAAGTTTATCGGTTACCCATCTCCTTATTTATTAATTCCCCAACAATCCTCTCTAAAGTCTTACAGATGAGGATGGTCAGGTTTAAGGGTCTACAATTACCAAGGTCTGTTAACACCCCACCTTTGCACAAGGGGGGACTGCTACTGCCCTCCAATCAGTCAGCATGAAGCCTGCTTAGAGGCTGATATAGAATAACCTCTGTAAGGGGTCTGACAAGTCATGTTTCAGACTACCCAGCAAGCAGCCTGGTATGTCGTCTGGCCCCAGAGAAGTATTGCTCTAGGCCTTTGATATTACCGTGAGGGCTTGCTCTTGGAAGACTGTGGGGGGGGGGATAGATTCAACAGGTGTGTGATGTGGGAATATCGGAAGGAAGAGGGGGTGAAGTTTGATTTAAATTAGATAGCTACTATATTGTTTATGTCTTTTGGGTCGGAGTATATGACAACATATGCTATTAACTCTACGCAGTCATTCCTAAACCACCTTGTTCTATGGGGAGAACAACTTCTCCCACTTACTTCTTGCACTTTTCCCTTACCATACAACAACTTCTCCCACTTACATCTTGCACTCTTCCCTTACCATATAACAACTTCTCCCACTTACATCTTGCACTCTTCCCTTACCATATAACAACTTCTCCCACTTACTTCTTGCACTCTTCCCTTACCATATAAAATTGTCCCACTTACATCTTGCACTCTTCCCTTACCATATAACAACTTCTCCCACTTACATATTGCACTCTTCCCTTACCATATAACAACTTCTCCCACTTACATCTTGCACTCTTCCCTTACCATATAACAACTTATCCCACTTACTTCTTGCACTCTTCCCTTACCATATAACAACGTCTCCCACTTACATCTTGCACTCTTCCCTTACCATATAAACACTTATCCAATTTACATCTTGCACTCTTCCCTTACCATATAACAACTTATCCCACTTACTTCTTGCACTCTTCCCTTACCATATAACAACTTCTCCCACTTACATCTTGCACTCTTCCCTTACCATATAACAACTTATCCCACTTACATATTGCACTCTTCCCTTACCATATAACAACTTCTCCCACTTGCATCTTGCACTCTTCACTTACCATATAACAACTTCTCCCACTTGCATCTTGCACTCTTGCCTTACCATATAACAACTTCTCCCACTTACATATTGCACTCTTCCCTTACCATATAACAACTTCTCCCACTTACTTCTTGCACTCTTCCCTTACCATATAACAACTTCTCCCACTTACATCTTGCACTCTTCCCTTACCATATAACAACTTCTCCCACTTACTTCTTGCACTCTTCCCTTACCATATAACAACTTCTCCCACTTACATCTTGCACTCTTCCCTTACCATATAACAACTTCTCCCACTTACTTCTTGCACTCTTCCCTTACCATATAACAACTTCTCCCACTTACATATTGCACTCTTCCCTTACCATATAACAACTTCTCCCACTTACTTCTTGCACTCTTCCCTTACCATATAACAACTTCTCCCACTTACTTCTTGCACTCTTCCCTTACCATATAACAACTTATCCCACTTACATCTTGCACTCTTCCCTTACCATATAACAACTTCTCCCACTTACTTCTTGCACTCTTCCCTTACCATATAACAACTTCTCCCACTTACATCTTGCACTCTTCCCTTACCATATAACAACTTCTCCCACTTACTTCTTGCACTCTTCCCTTACCATATAACAACTTCTCCCACTTACATATTGCTCTCTTCCCTTACCATATAACAACTTATCCCACTTGCATCTTGCACTATTCCCTTACCATATAACAACTTCTCCCACTTACATCTTGCACTCTTCCCTTACCATATAACAACTTCTCCCACTTACATCTTGCACTCTTCCCTTACCATATAACAACTTCTCCCACTTACTTCTTGCACTCTTCCCTTACCATATAACAACTTATCCCACTTACATCTTGCACTCTTCCCTTACCATATAACAACTTCTCCCACTTACATCTTGCACTCTTCCCTTACCATATAACAACTTATCCCACTTACTTCTTGCACTCTTCCCTTACCATATAACAACTTATCCCACTTACTTCTTGCACTCTTCCCTTACCATATAACAACTTCTCCCACTTACTTCTTGCACTCTTCCCTTACCATATAACAACTTCTCCCACTTACTTCTTGCACTCTTCCCTTACCATATAACAACTTCTCCCACTTACATCTTGCACTCTTCCCTTACCATATAACAACTTCTCCCACTTACTTCTTGCACTCTTCCCTTACCATATAACAACTTCTCCCACTTAGCTCTTGCACTCTTCCCTTACCATATAAGAACTTATCCCACTTACTTCTTGCACTCTTCCCTTACCATATAACAACTTCTCCCACTTACATCTTGCACTCTTCCCTTACCATATAACAACTTATCCCACTTACATCTTGCACTCTTCCCTTACCATATAACAACTTCTCCCACTTACATCTTGCACTCTTTCCTTCCTTACCATATAACAACTTCTCCCACTTACATCTTGCACTCTTCCCTTACCATATAACAACTTATCCCACTTACATCTTGCACTCTTCCCTAACCATATAACAACTACACCCACTTACATCTTGCACTCTTCCCTTACCATATAACAACTTCTCCCACTTACATCTTGCACTCTTCCCTTACCATATAACAACTTCTCCCACTTACATCTTGCACTCTTCCCTTACCATATAACAACTTCTCCCACTTACTTCTTGCACTCTTCCCTTACCATATAACAACTTCTCCCACTTACATCTTGCACTCTTCCCTTACCATATAACAACTTCTCCCACTTACATCTTGCACTCTTCCCTTACCATATAACAACTTCTCCCACTTACATCTTGCACTCTTCCCTTACCATATATAAACTTCTCCCACTTACATCTTGCACTCTTCCCTTACCATATAACAACTTCTCCCACTTACATCTTGCACTCTTCCCTTACCATATAACAACTTCTCCCACTTACATCTTGCACTCTTCCCTTACCATATAACACCTTATCCCAATTACTTCTTGCACTCTTCCCTTACCATATAACAACTTCTCCCACTTACTTATTGCACTCTTCCCTTACCATATAACAACTTATCCCACTTACATCTTGCACTCTTCCCTTACCATATAACAACTTCTCCCACTTACTTCTTGCACTCTTCCCTTACCATATAACAACTTCTCCCACTTAGCTCTTGCACTCTTCCCTTACCATATAAGAACTTATCCCACTTACTTCTTGCACTCTTCCCTTACCATATAACAACTTCTTCCACTTACATCTTGCACTCTTCCCTTACCATATAACAACTTATCCCACTTACATCTTGCACTCTTCCCTTACCATAAAACAACTTCTCCCACTTACATCTTGCACATTTCCCTTACCATAGAACAACTTCTCCCACTTACATCTTGCACTCTTCCCTTACCATATAACAACTTCTCCCACTTACTTCTTGCACTCTTCCCTTACCATATAACAACTTCTCCCACTTACATCTTGCACTCTTCCCTTACCATATAACAACTTCTCCCACTTACTTCTTGCACTCTTCCCTTACCATATAACAACTTCTCCTACTTCTTTCTTGCACTCTTCCCTTACCATATAACAACTTATCCCACTTACTTCTTGCACTCTTCCCTTACCATATAACAACTTCTCCAACTTACTTCTTGCACTCTTCCCTTACCATATAACAACTTCTCCCACTTACATATTGCACTCTTCCCTTACCATATAACAACTTCTCCCACTTACATCTTGCACTCTTCCCTTACCATATAACAACTTATCCCACTTACTTCTTGCACTCTTCCCTTAACATATAACAACTTCTCCCACTTACATCTTGCACTCTTCCCTTACCATATAACAACTTCTCCCACTTACATCTTGCACTCTTCCCTTACCATATAACAACTTCTCCCACTTAGCTCTTGCACTCTTCCCTTACCATATAACAACTTCTCCCACTTACATCTTGCACTCTTCCCTTACCATATAACAACTTCTCCTACTTTACTTCTTGCACTATTCCCTTACCATATAACAACTTCTCCCACTTACATCTTGCACTCTTCCCTTACCATATAACAACTTCTCCCACTTACATCTTGCACTCTTCCCTTACCATATAACAACTTCTCCCACTTACATCTTGCACTCTTCCCTTACTCATATAACAACTTCTCCCACTTACATCTTGCACTCTTCCCTTACCATATAACAACTTCTTCCACTTACATCTTGCACTCTTCCCTTACCATATAACAACTTATCCCACTTACATCTTGCACTCTTCCTTACTCATATAACAACTTATCCCACTTACATCTTGCACTCTTCCCTTACCATATAACAACTTATCCCACTTACATCTTGCACTCTTTCCTTACCATATAACAACTTCTCCCACTTACATCTTGCACTCTTCCCTTACCATATAACAACTTCTCCCACTTACATCTTGCACTCTTCCCTTACCATATAACAACTTCTCCCACTTACATCTTGCACTCTTCCCTTACTCATATAACAACTTCTCCCACTTACATCTTGCACTCTTCCCTTACTCATATAACAACTTCTCCCACTTACATCTTGCACTCTTCCCTTACCATATAACAACTTCTCCCACTTACATCTTGCACTCTTCCCTTACCATATAACAACTTCTCCCACTTACATCTTGCACTCTTCCCTTACCATATAACAACTTCTCCCACTTACATCTTGCACTCTTCCCTTACCATATAACAACTTCTCCCACTTACATCTTGCACTCTTCCCTTACCATATAACAACTTCTCCCACTTACATCTTGCACTCTTCCCTTACCATATAACACCTTATCCCAATTACTTCTTGCACTCTTCCCTTACCATATAACAACTTCTCCCACTTACTTATTGCACTCTTCCCTTACCATATAACAACTTATCCCACTTACATCTTGCACTCTTTCCCTACTATATAACAACTTCTCCCACTTACTTCTTGCCCTCTTCCCTTACCATATAACAACTTCTCCCACTTAGCTCTTGCACTCTTCCCTTACCATATAAGAACTTATCCCACTTACTTCTTGCACTCTTCCCTTACCATATAACAACTTCTCCCACTTACATATTGCACTCTTCCCTTACCATATAACAACTTCTCCCACTTACATCTTGCACTCTTCCCTTACCATATAACAACTTATCCCACTTACTTCTTGCACTCTTCCCTTAACATATAACAACTTCTCCCACTTACATCTTGCACTCTTCCCTTACCATATAACAACTTCTCCCACTTGCATCTTGCACTCTTCCCTTACCATATAACAACTTCTCCCACTTACTTCTTGCACTCTTCCCTTACCATATAACAACTTCTCCCACTTACATCTTGCACTCTTCCCTTACCATATAACAACTTCTCCCACTTACTTCTTGCACTATTCCCTTACCATATAACAACTTCTCCCACTTACATCTTGCACTCTTCCCTTACCATATAACAACTTCTCCCACTTACATCTTGCACTCTTCCCTTACCATATAACACCTTCTCCCACTTACATCTTGCACTCTTCCCTTACCATATAACAACTTCTCCCACTTACATCTTGCACTCTTCCCTTACCATATAACAACTTATCCCACTTACATCTTGCACTCTTCCCTTACCATATAACAACTTATCCCACTTACATCTTGCACTCTTCCCTTACCATATAACAACTTATCCCACTTACATCTTGCACTCTTCCCTTACCATATAACAACTTCTCTCACTTACATCTTGCACTCTTCCCTTACCATATAACAACTTCTCCCACTTACATCTTGCACTCTTCCCTTACCATATAACAACTTCTCCCACTTACATCTTGCACTCTTCCCTTACCATATAACAACTTCTCCCACTTACATCTTGCACTCTTCCCTTACCATATAACAACTTCTCCCACTTACATCTTGCACTCTTCCCTTACCATATAACAACTTCTCCCACTTACTTCTTGCACTCTTCCCTTACCATATAACAACTTCTCCCACTTACTTCTTGCACTCTTCCCTTACCATATAACAACTTCTCCCACTTACTTCTTGCACTCTTTCCCTTACCATATAACAACTTATCCCACTTTATATCTTGCACTCTTCCCTTACCATATAACAACTTATCCCACTTACATCTTGCACTCTTCCTTACTCATATAACAACTTCTCCCACTTACTTCTTTGCACTCTTCCCTACTATATAACAACTTCTCCCACTTACTTCTTGCACTCTTCCCTTACCATATAACAACTTATCCCACTTACATCTTGCACTCTTCCCTTACCATATAACAACTTATCCCACTTACATCTTGCACTCTTCCCTTACCATATAGCAACTTCTCCCACTTTACTTCTTGCACTCTTCCCTTACCATATAACAACTTATCCCACTTTCTTGCACTCTTCCCTTACTCATATAACAACTTCTCACTTACATCTTGTACTCTTCCCTTACCATATAACAACTTCTCCCACTTAAATCTTGTACTCTTCCCTTACCATATAACAACTTCTCCCACTTACATCTTGCACTCTTCCCTTACCATATAACAACTTCTCCCACTTACATCTTGCACTCTTCCCTTACCATATAACAACTTCTCCCACTTACATCTTGCACTCTTCCCTTACTATATAACAACTTCTCCCACTTATCTTGCACTCTTCCCTTACCATATAACAACTTCTCCCACTTGTATCTTGCACTCTTCCTTACCATATAACAACTTATCCCACTTGTATCTTGCACTCTTCCCTTACCATATAACAACTTCTCCCACTCTGTATCTTGCACTCTTCCTTACCATATAACAACTTCTCCCACTTGCATCTTGCACTCTTCCCTTACCATATAACAACTTCTCCCACTTACATCTTGCACTCTTCCCTTACCATATAACAACTTCTCCCACTTACATCTTGCACTCTTCCCTTACTATATAACAACTTCTCCCACTTACATCTTGCACTCTTCCCTTACCATATAACAACTTCTCCCACTTACATCTTGCACTCTTTCCCCTACCATATAACAACTTCTCCCACTTACATCTTGCACTCTTCCCTTACTCATATAACAACTTCTCCCACTTATTCTTGCACTCTTCCTTACCATATAACAACTTCTCCCACTTACATCTTGCACTCTTCCCTTACCATATAACAACTTATCCCACTTACTTCTTGCACTCTTCCCTTTCCATATAACAACTTCTCCCACTTACATCTTGCACTCTTCCCTTACCATATAACAACTTCTCCCACTTACATCTTGCACTCTTCCCTTACCATATAACAACTTCTCCTTATAACAACTTCTCCCACTTACTTCTTGCACTCATATATAACAACTTCTCCCACTTACATCTTGCACTTTCCTTACCATATAACAACTTCTCCCACTTACATCTTGCACTCTTCCCTTACCATATAACAACTTATCCCACTTACATCTTGCACTCTTCCTTACCATATAACAACTTCTCCCACTTACTTCTTGCACTCTTCCCCTTACCATATAACAACTTCTCCCACTTACATCTTGCACTCTTCCCTTACCATATAACAACTTCTCCCACTTACATCTTGCACTCTTCCCTTACTCATATAACAACTTCTCCCACTTACTTCTTGCACTCTTCCCTTACCATATAACAACTTCTCCCACTTACATCTTGCACTCTTCCTTACTCATATAACAACTTCTCCCACTTACATCTTGCACTCTTCCCTTACCATATAACAACTTCTCCCACTTACTTCTTGCACTCTTCCCTTACCATATAACAACTTCTCCCACTTACATCTTGCACTCTTCCCTTACCATATAACAACTTCTCCCACTTACTTCTTGCACTCTTCCCTTACCATATAACAACTTCTCCCACTTACATCTTGCACTCTTCCCTTACCATATAACAACTTCTCTTACTCTTTTGCACTCTTCTCCTTACCATATAACAACTTCTCCCACTTACTTCTTGCACTCTTCCCTTTTACCATATAACAACTTATCCCACTTACATCTTGCACTCTTCCCTTACCATATAACAACTTCTCCTAATTTACATCTTGCACTCTTCCTCACTATATAACAACTTCTCCCACTTACTTCTTGCACTCTTCCCTTACCATATAACAACTTCTCCTAATTTACTTCTTGCACTCTTTCCCTTACCATATAACAACTTCTCCCACTTACATCTTGCACTCTTCCCTTTACCATATAACAACTTATCCCTTACTTTAATCTTTCCTTACCATATAACAACTTATCCCACTTACATCTTGCACTCTTCCCTTACCATATAACAACTTCTCCCACTTACTTCTTGCACTCTTCCTTACCATATAACAACTTATTCTTAAATCTTGCATTCTCTTTCCCTTACCATATAACAACTTCTCCCACTTACATCTTGCACTCTTCCCTTACCATATAACAACTTCTCCCACTTACATCTTGCACTCTTCCTTACCATATAACAACTTCTCCCACTTACATCTTGCACTCTTCCTTACCATATAACAACTTCTCCCACTTACATCTTGCACTCTTCCCTTACCATATAACAACTTCTCCCACTTACATCTTGCACTCTTCCCTTACCATATAACAACTTCTCCCACTTACATCTTGCACTCTTCCCTTACCATATAACAACTTATCCCACTTTTGCATCTTGCACTCTTCCCTTACTATATAACAACTTCTCCCACTTACATCTTGCACTCTTCCTTACTCATATAACAACTTCTCCCACTTGTATCTTGCACTTCCCTTACCATATAACAACTTCTCCTAATTTATCTTGCACTCTTTCCTTACCATATAACAACTTCTCCCACTTACTTCTTGCACTCTTTTCCTTACTCATATAACAACTTCTCCCACTTACATCTTGCACTCTTCCCTTACCATATAACAACTTCTCCCACTTACATCTTGCACTCTTTCCCTTACTAATCTTCCTAATTTGCTTTAACTCTTCCCTTCCCATATAACAACTTCTCCCACTTACATCTTGCACTTTCTTCCTTACCATATAACAACTTCTCCCACTTATCTTGCACTCTTCCCTTACCATATAACAACTTCTCCCACTTACTTATCCCACTCTTCTTGCCCTTTCTCATATAACAACTTCTCCACTACTTATCTTGCACTCTTCCTACCATATAACAACTTCTCCCACTTACTTCTTGCACTCTTCCCTACTATATAACAACTTCTCCCACTTACATCTTGCACTCTTCCCTTACCATATAACAACTTCTCCCAATTCTACTTGCATCTTGCACTCTTCCCTTACCATATAACAACTTCTCCTAATTTACATCTTGCACTCTTCCCTTATAAATAACTTCTCCCACTTTCTATTCTTTGCACTCTTCCTTACCATATAACAACTTCTCCCACTTACATCTTGCACTCTTCCCCTTACTATATATAACAACTTCTCCCACTTACTTCTTGCACTTTCCCTTACCATATAACAACTTATCCCACTTTTTACTTCTTGCACTCTTCCCTTACCATATAACAACTTATCCCACTTACTTCTTGCACTCTTCCCTTTATATAACAACTTCTCCCACTTACTTTTTGCACTCTTCCCCCTACCATATAACAACTTCTCCCACTTACATCTTGCACTTTTCCTTACTCATATAACAACTTATCCCACTTACTTCTTGCACTCTTCCCTTACCATATAACAACTTATCCCACTTACTTTTTGCACTCTTCCCTTACCATATAACAACTTCTCCCACTTACATCTTGCACTCTTCCCTTATGATATAACAAATTCTCGCACTTAGATGTTGCACTCTTCCCTTACCATATAACAACTTCTCCCACTTACATCTTGCACTCTTCCCTTATCATATAACAACTTCTCCCACTTACTTCTTGCACTCTTCCCTTACCATATAAACACTTCTCCCACTTACTTCTTGCACTCTACCCTTACAATATAACAACTTATCCCACTTCTACTTCTTGCACTCTTCCCTTACCATATAACAACTTCTCCCACTTACATCTTGCACTCTTCCCTTACCATATAACAACTTCTCCCACTTACTTCTTGCACTCTTCCCTTACCATATAACAACTTATCCCACTTAGCTCTTGCACTCTTCCCTTACCATATAAGAACTTATCCCACTTACTTCTTGCACTCTTCCCTTACCATATAACAACTTCTCCCACTTACATCTTGCACTCTTCCCTTACCATATAACAACTTATCCCACTTACATCTTGCCCTCTTCCCTTACCATATAACAACTTCTCCCACTTACACCTTGCACTCTTCCCTTACCATATAACAACTTCTCCCACTTACATCTTGCACTCTTCCCTTACCATATAACAACTTCTCCCACTTACATCTTGCACTCTTCCCTTACCATATAACAACTTCTCCCACTTGCATCTTGCCCTCTTCCCTTACCATATAACAACTTCTCCAACTTACTTCTTGCACTCTTCCCTTACCATATAACAACTTATCCCCTTACATCTTGCATTCTTCCCTTACCATATAACAACTTATCCCACTTACATCTTGCATTCTTCCCCTTACCATATAACAACTTATCCCTTTACATCTTGCACTCTTCCCTACATATAACAACTTATCCCACTTACATCTTTGCACTCTTCCCTACCATATAACAACTTATCCCACTTACATCTTGCACTCTTCCCTTACCATATAACAACTTCTCCCACTTACATCTTGCACTCTTCCCCTACCATATAACAACTTCTCCCACTTACATCTTGCACTCTTCCTTACCATATAACAACTTATCCTAATTTACATCTTGTGCACCCTTACCATATAACAACTTCTCCCACTTACATCTTGCACTCTTCCCTTACCATATAACAACTTCTCCCACTTACATCTTGCACTCTTCCCTTACCATATAACAACTTCTCCCACTTACATCTTGCACTCTTCCTTACCATATAAGAACTTATCCCACTAACTTCTTGCACTCTTCCCTTACCATATAACAACTTATCCCACTTTACATCTTGCACTCTTCCCCTTACCATATAACAACTTCTCCCACTTAGCTCTTGCACTCTTCCCTTACCATATAAGAACTTATCCCACTTACTTCTTGCCCTCTTCCCTTACCATATAACAACTTATCCCACTTGCATCTTGCACTCTTCCCTTACCATATAACAACTTATCCCACTTACATCTTGCACTCTTCCCTTACCATATAACAACTTATCCCACTTACATCTTGCACTCTTCCCTTACCATATAACAACTTCTCCCACTTACATATTGCACTCTTCCCTTACCATACAACAACTTCTCCCACTTACATCTTGCACTCTTCCCTTACCATATAACAACTTATCCCACTTACTTCTTGCACTCTTCCCTTAACATATAACAACTTCTCCCACTTACATCTTGCACTCTTCCCTTACCATATAACAACTTCTCCCACTTGCATCTTGCACTCTTCCCTTACCATATAACAACTTCTCCCACTTACTTCTTGCACTCTTCCCTTACCATATAACAACTTCTCCCACTTACTTCTTGCACTCTTCCCTTACCATATAACAACTTATCCCACTTACATCTTGCACTCTTCCCTTACCATATAACAACTTATCCCACTTACATCTTGCACTCTTCCCTTACCATATAACAACTTCTCCCACTTACTTCTTGCACTCTTCCCTTACCATATAACAACTTCTCCCACCTACTTCTTGCACTCTTCCCTTACCATATAACAACTTCTCCCACTTACTTCTTGCACTCTTCCCTTACCATATAACAACTTATCCCACTTACATCTTGCACTCTTCCCTTACCATATAACAACTTATCCCACTTACATCTTGCACTCTTCCCTTACCATATAGCAACTTCTCCCACTTACTTCTTGCACTCTTCCCTTACCATATAACAACTTATCCCCTTACTTCTTGCACTCTTCCCTTACCATATAACAACTTATCTCACTTACATCTTGCACTCTTCCCTTACCATATAACAACTTCTCCCACTTACCTCTTGTACTCTTCCCTTACCATATAACAACTTCTCCCACTTAAATCTTGCACTCTTCCCTTACCATATAACAACTTCTCCCACTTACATCTTGCACTCTTCCCTTACCATATAACAACTTCTCTCACTTACATCTTGCACTCTTCCCTTACCATATAACAACTTCTCCCACTTACATCTTGCACTCTTCCCTTACCATATAACAACTTCTCCCACTTACTTCTTGCACTCTTCCTTACCATATAACAACTTATCCCACTTACATCTTGCACTCTTCCTTACTCATATAACAACTTCCCACTTACATCTTGCACTCTTCCCTTACCATATAACAACTTCTCCCACTTACTTCTTGCACTCTTCCCTTACCATATAACAACTTCTCCCACTTAGCTCTTGCACTCTTCCCCTTACCATATAACAACTTCTCCCACTTACATCTTGCACTCTTCCCTTACCATATAACAACTTCTCCCACTTACATCTTGCACTCTTCCCTTACCATATAACAACTTCTCCCACTTACATCTTGCACTCTTCCCTTACCATATAACAACTTCTCCCACTTACTTCTTGCACTCTTCCCTTACCATATAACAACTTCTCCCACTTACTTCTTGCACTCTTCCCTTACCATATAACAACTTCTCCCACTTCTTGCACTCTTCCCTTACCATATAACAACTTCTCCCACTTACTTCTTGCACTCTTCCCTTACCATATAAAACTTATCCCACTTACATCTTGCACTCTTCCCTTACCATATAACAACTTCTCCCACTTACTTCTTGCACTCTTCCCTTACCATATAACAACTTCTCCCACTTACTTCTTGCACTCTTCCCTTACCATATAACAACTTCTCCCACTTACTTCTTGCACTCTTCCCTTACCATATAACAACTTATCCCACTTACATCTTGCACTCTTCCCTTACCATATAACAACTTATCCCACTTACATCTTGCACTCTTCCCTTACCATATAACAACTTCTCCCACTTACTTCTTGCACTCTTCCCTTACCATATAACAACTTATCCCCTTACTTCTTGCACTCTTCCCTTACCATATAACAACTTATCTCACTTACATCTTGCACTCTTCCCTTACCATATAACAACTTCTCCCACTTACCTCTTGTACTCTTCCCTTACCATATAACAACTTCTCCCACTTAAATCTTGCACTCTTCCCTTACCATATAACAACTTCTCCCACTTACATCTTGCACTCTTCCCTTACCATATAACAACTTCTCTCACTTACATCTTGCACTCTTCCCTTACCATATAACAACTTCTCCCACTTACATCTTGCACTCTTCCCTTACCATATAACAACTTCTCCCACTTACTTCTTGCACTCTTCCCTTACCATATAACAACTTATCCCACTTGCATCTTGCACTCTTCCCTTACCATTTAACAACTTATCCCACTTGCATCTTGCACTCTTCCCTTACCATATAACAACTTCTCCCACTTGCATCTTGCACTCTTCCCTTACCATATAACAACTTCTCCCACTTACTTCTTGCACTCTTCCCTTACCATATAAAATTGTCCCACTTACATCTTGCACTCTTCCCTTACCATATAACAACTTCTCCCACTTACATATTGCACTCTTCCCTTACCATATAACAACTTCTCCCACTTACATCTTGCACTCTTCCCTTACCATATAACAACTTATCCCACTTACTTCTTGCACTCTTCCCTTACCATATAACAACTTCTCCCACTTACATCTTGCACTCTTCCCTTACCATATAACAACTTCTCCCACTTACTTCTTGCACTCTTCCCTTACCATATAACAACTTCTCCCACTTAGCTCTTGCACTCTTCCCTTACCATATAAGAACTTATCCCACTTACTTCTTGCACTCTTCCCTTACCATATAACAACTTCTCCCACTTACATCTTGCACTCTTCCCTTACCATATAACAACTTATCCCACTTACATCTTGCCCTCTTCCCTTACCATATAACAACTTCTCCCACTTACATCTTGCACTCTTCCCTTACCATATAACAACTTCTCCCACTTACATCTTGCACTCTTCCCTTACCATATAACAACTTCTCCCACTTACTTTCTTGCACTCTTTCCCTCATATAACAACTTCTCCCACTTACATCTTGCACTCTTCCCTTACCATATAACAACTTCTCCCACTCTTCCCTTACCATATAACAACTTCTCCCACTTACTTCTTGCACTCTTCCCTTACCATATAACAACTTCTCCCACTTACATCTTGCACTCTTCCCTTACCATATAACAACTTCTCCCACTCTTCCCTTACCATATAACAACTTCTCCCACTTACATCTTGCACTCTTCCCTTACCATATAACAACTTATCCCCTTACTTCTTGCACTCTTCCCTTACCATATAACAACTTATCCCACTTACATCTTGCACTCTTCCCTTACCATATAACAACTTATCCCACTTACCTCTTGCACTCTTCCCTTACCATATAACAACTTCTCCCACTTACCTCTTGCACTCTTCCCTTACCATATAACAACTTCTCCCACTTACATCTTGCACTCTTCCCTTACCATATAACAACTTCTCCCACTTACATCTTGCACTCTTCCCTTACCATATAACAACTTCTCCCACTTACTTCTTGCACTCTTCCCTTAACATATAACAACTTCTCCCACTTACTTTGCACTCTTCCCTTACCATATAACAACTTCTCCCACTTACTTCTTGCACTCTTCCCTTACCATATAACAACTTATCCCACTTACATCTTGCACTCTTCCCTTACCATATAACAACTTATCCCACTTACATCTTGCACTCTTCCCTTACCATATAACAACTTCTCCCACTTACTCCTTGCACTCTTCCCTTACCATATAACAACTTCTCCCACTTACTTCTTGCACTCTTCCCTTACCATATAACAACTTATCCCACTTACATCTTGCACTCTTCCCTTACCATATAACAACTTCTCCCACTTACTTCTTGCACTCTGCCCTTACCATATAACAACTTCTCCCACTTACATCTTGCACTCTTCCCTTACCATATAACAACTTCTCCCACTTACTTCTTGCACTCTTCCCTTACCATATAACAACTTCTCCCACTTACATATTGCTCTCTTCCCTTACCATATAACAACTTCTCCCACTTGCATCTTGCACTCTTCCCTTACCATATAACAACTTCTCCCACTTACATCTTGCACTCTTCCCTTACCATATAACAACTTATCCCACTTACCTCTTGCACTCTTCCCTTACCATATAACAACTTATCCCACTTACTTCTTGCACTCTTCCCTTACCATATAACAACTTATCCCACTTACTTCTTGCACTCTTCCCTTACCATATAACAACTTATCCCACTTACATCTTGCACTCTTCCCTTATCATATAACAACTTCTCCCACTTACATCTTGCACTCTTCCCTTACCATATAACTTCTCCCACTTACTTCTTGCACTCTTCCCTTATCATATAACAACTTCTCCCACTTACTTCTTGCACTCTTCCCTTACCATATAAACACTTCTCCCACTTACTTCTTGCACTCTTCCCTTACAATATAACAACTTATCCCACTTACTTCTTGCACTCTTCCCTTACCATATAACAACTTATCCCACTTACTTCTTGCACTCTTCCCTTACCATATAACAACTTATCCCAATTCTACTTCTTGCACTCTTCCCTTACCATATAACAACTTATCCCACTTACTCTTTCTTCCCTTACCATATAACAACTTATCCCACTTACTTTTTGCATTCTTCCCTTACCATATAACAACTTCTCCCTCTTACATCTTGCACTCTTCCCTTACCATACAACAACTTCTCCCACTTACATCTTGCACTCTTCCCTTACCATATAACAACTTATCCCACTTACATCTTGCACTCTTCCCTTACCATATAACAACTTATCCCACTTACTTCTTGCACTCTTCCCTTACCATATAACAACTTATCCCACTTACATCTTGCACTCTTCCCTTATCATATAACAACTTCTCCCACTTACATCTTGCACTCTTCCCTTACCATATAACTTCTCCCACTTACTTCTTGCACTCTTCCCTTATCATATAACAACTTCTCCCACTTACTTCTTGCACTCTTCCCTTACCATATAAACACTTCTCCCACTTACTTCTTGCACTCTTCCCTTACAATATAACAACTTATCCCACTTACTTCTTGCACTCTTCCCTTACCATATAACAACTTCTCCCACTTACATCTTGCACTCTTCCCTTACCATATAACAACTTCTCCCACTTACTTCTTGCACTCTTCCCTTACCATATAACAACTTATCCCACTTAGCTCTTGCACTCTTCCCTTACCATATAAGAACTTATCCCACTTACTTCTTGCACTCTTCCCTTACCATATAACAACTTCTCCCACTTACATCTTGCACTCTTCCCTTACCATATAACAACTTATCCCACTTACATCTTGCCCTCTTCCCTTACCATATAACAACTTCTCCCACTTACATCTTGCACTCTTCCCTTACCATATAACAACTTCTCCCACTTACATCTTGCACTCTTCCCTTACCATATAACAACTTCTCCCACTTACATCTTGCACTCTTCCCTTACCATATAACAACTTCTCCCACTTACATCTTGCACTCTTCCCTTACCATATAACAACTTCTCCCACTTACATCTTGCACTCTTCCCTTACCATATAACAACTTCTCCCACTTACATCTTGCCCTCTTCCCTTACCATATAACAACTTCTCCAACTTACTTCTTGCACTCTTCCCTTACCATATAACAACTTATCCCCTTACATCTTGCATTCTTCCCTTACCATATAACAACTTATCCCAATTACATCTTGTATTCTTCCCTTACCATATAACAACTTATCCCACTTACTTCTTGCACTCTTCCCTTACCATATAACAACTTATCCCCTTACATCTTGCACTCTTCCCTTACCATATAACAACTTATCCCACTTACTTCTTGCACTCTTCCCTTACCATATAACAACTTATCCCACTTTACATCTTGCACTCTTCCCCTTACCATATAACAACTTATCCCACTTACATCTTCCACTCCCTGCTTACCATATAAACACTTCCCCCACTTACGTCTTGCACTCCTCCCTTACGATATAACAACTTATCCCACTTTACATCTTGCACTCTTCCCTTACCATATAACAACTTCTCCCACTTACATCTTGCACTCTTCCCTTACCATATAACAACTTCTCCCACTTACTTCTTGCACTCTTCCCTTACCATATAACAACTTCTCCCACTTAGCTCTTGCACTCTTCCTTACCATATAAGAACTTATCCCACTAACTTCTTGCACTCTTCCCTTACCATATAACAACTTATCCCACTTACATCTTGCACTCTTCCCTTACCATATAACAACTTATCCCACTTACATCTTGCACTCTTCCCTTACCATATAACAACTTATCCCACTTACATCTTGCACTCTTCCCTACCATATAACAACTTCTCCCACTTGCATCTTACACTCTTCCCTTACCATATACCAACTTCTGCCACTTCAATCTTGGACTCTTGTCTTACCATATAACAACTTATCCTACTTGCATCTTGCACTCTTCCTTACCATATAACAACTTATCCCACTTACATCTTGCACTCTTCCTTACCATATAACAACTTATCCCACTTACATCTTGCACTCTTCCCTTACCATATAACAACTTATCCCACTTACATCTTGCACTCTTCCCTTACCATATAACAACTTCTCCCACTTGCATCTTGCACTCTTCCCTTACCATATAACAACTTCTCCCACTTACTTCTTGCACTCTTCCCTTACCATATAACTTCTCCCACTTACATCTTGCACTCTTCCCTTACCATATAACAACTTCTCCCACTTACTTCTTGCACTCTTCCCTTACCATATAACAACTTATCCCACTTACCTCTTGCACTCTTCCCTTATCATATAACAACTTCTCCCACTTACTTCTTGCACTCTTCCCTTACCATATAACTCCTTCTCCCACTTACTTCTTGCACTCTTCCCTTACCATATAACAACGTCTCCCACTTACTTCTTGCACTCTTCCCTTACCATATAAACACTTCTCCCACTTACTTCTTGCACTCTTCCCTTACAATATAACAACTTATCCCACTTACTTCTTGCACTCTTCCCTTACCATATAACAACTTCTCCCACTTACTTCTTGCACTCTTCCCTTACCATATAACAACTTATCCCACTTACTTCTTGCACTCTTCCCTTACCATATAACAACTTATCCCACTTACTTCTTGCACTCTTCCCTTACCATATAACAACTTATCCCACTTACTTTTTGCATTCTTCCCTTACCATATAACAACTTCTCCCTCTTACATCTTGCACTCTTCCCTTACCATACAACAACTTCTCCCACTTACATCTTGCACTCTTCCCTTACCATATAACAACTTATCCCACTTACATCTTGCACTCTTCCCTTACCATATAACAACTTATCCCACTTACTTCTTGCACTCTTCCCTTACCATATAACAACTTATCCCACTTACATCTTGCACTCTTCCCTTATCATATAACAACTTCTCCCACTTACATCTTGCACTCTTCCCTTACCATATAACTTCTCCCACTTACTTCTTGCACTCTTCCCTTATCATATAACAACTTCTCCCACTTACTTCTTGCACTCTTCCCTTACCATATAAACACTTCTCCCACTTACTTCTTGCACTCTTCCCTTACAATATAACAACTTATCCCACTTACTTCTTGCACTCTTCCCTTACCATATAACAACTTCTCCCACTTACATCTTGCACTCTTCCCTTACCATATAACAACTTCTCCCACTTACTTCTTGCACTCTTCCCTTACCATATAACAACTTATCCCACTTAGCTCTTGCACTCTTCCCTTACCATATAAGAACTTATCCCACTTACTTCTTGCACTCTTCCCTTACCATATAACAACTTCTCCCACTTACATCTTGCACTCTTCCCTTACCATATAACAACTTATCCCACTTACATCTTGCCCTCTTCCCTTACCATATAACAACTTCTCCCACTTACATCTTGCACTCCCTTTTCCCTACCATATAACAACTTCTCCCACTTACATCTTGCACTCTTCCCTTACCATATAACAACTTCTCCCACTTACATCTTGCAATCTTCCCTTACCATATAACAACTTCTCCCACTTACATCTTGCACTCTTCCCTTACCATATAACAACTTCTCCCACTTACATCTTGCACTCTTCCCTTACCATATAACAACTTCTCCCACTTACATCTTGCCCTCTTCCCTTACCATATAACAACTTCTCCAACTTACTTCTTGCACTCTTCCCTTACCATATAACAACTTATCCCCTTACATCTTGCATTCTTCCCTTACCATATAACAACTTATCCCACTTACATCTTGCATTCTTCCCTTACCATATAACAACTTATCCCACTTACTTCTTGCACTCTTCCCTTACCATATAACAACTTATCCCCTTACATCTTGCACTCTTCCCTTACCATATAACAACTTATCCCACTTACTTCTTGCACTCTTCCCTTACCATATAACAACTTATCCCACTTACATCTTGCACTCTTCCCTTACCATATAACAACTTATCCCACTTACATCTTGCACTCTTCCCTTACCATATAACAACTTCTCCCACTTACATCTTGCACTCTTCCCTTACCATATAACAACTTATCCCACTTACATCTTGCACTCTTCCCTTACCATATAACAACTTCTCCCACTTACATCTTGCACTCTTCCCTTACCATATAACAACTTCTCCCACTTACTTCTTGCACTCTTCCCTTACCATATAACAACTTCTCCCACTTAGCTCTTGCACTCTTCCCTTACCATATAAGAACTTATCCCACTAACTTCTTGCACTCTTCCCTTACCATATAACAACTTATCCCACTTACATCTTGCACTCTTCCCTTACCATATAACAACTTATCCCACTTACATCTTGCACTCTTCCCTTACCATATAACAACTTATCCCACTTACATCTTGCACTCTTCCCTTACCATATAACAACTTCTCCCACTTGCATCTTGCACTCTTCCCTTACCATATAACAACTTCTCCCACTTGCATCTTGCACTCTTCCCTTACCATATAACAACTTATCCCACTTGCATCTTGCACTCTTCCCTTACCATATAACAACTTATCCCACTTACATCTTGCACTCTTCCCTTACCATATAACAACTTATCCCACTTACATCTTGCACTCTTCCCTTACCATATAACAACTTATCCCACTTACATCTTGCACTCTTCCCTTACCATATAACAACTTCTCCCACTTGCATCTTGCACTCTTCCCTTACCATATAACAACTTCTCCCACTTACTTCTTGCACTCTTCCCTTACCATATAACTTCTCCCACTTACATCTTGCACTCTTCCCTTACCATATAACAACTTCTCCCACTTACTTCTTGCACTCTTCCCTTACCATATAACAACTTATCCCACTTACCTCTTGCACTCTTCCCTTATCATATAACAACTTCTCCCACTTACTTCTTCCCTTACCATATAACAACTTCTCCCACTTACTTCTTGCACTCTTCCCTTACCATATAACAACGTCTCCCACTTACATCTTGCACTCTTCCCTTACCATATAACAACTTCTCCCACTTACATCTTGCACTCTTCCCTTACCATATAACAACTTCTCCCACTTACTTCTTGCACTCTTCCCTTACCATATAAACACTTATCCAACTTACATCTTGCACTCTTCCCTTACCATATAACAACTTATCCCACTTACTTCTTGCACTCTTCCCTTACCATATAACAACTTCTCCCACTTACATCTTGCACTCTTCCCTTACCATATAACAACGTCTCGCACTTGCATCTTGCACTCTTCCCTTACCATAGAACAACTTCTCCCACTTACATCTTGCACTCTTCCCTTACCATATAACAACTTCTCCCACTTACATCTTGCACTCTTCCCTTACCATATAACAACTTATCCCACTTACATCTTGCACTCTTCCCTTACCATATAACAACTTATCCCACTTACATCTTGCACTCTTCCCTTATCATATAACAACTTCTCCCACTTACATCTTGCACTCTTCCCTTACCATATAACTTCTCCCACTTACTTCTTGCACTCTTCCCTTACCATATAACAACTTCTCCCACTTACTTCTTGCACTCTTCCCTTACCATATAACAACTTCTCCCACTTACTTCTTGCACTCTTCCCTTACAATATAACAACTTATCCCACTTACTTCTTGCACTCTTCCCTTACATATAACAACTTATCCCACTTGCATCTTGCACTCTTCCCTTACCATATAACAACTTATCCCACTTGCATCTTGCACTCTTCCCTTACCATATAACAACTTCTCCCACTTGCTTCTTGCACTCTTCCCTTACCATATAACAACTTCTCCCACTTACATCTTGCACTCTTCCCTTACCACATAACAACTTCTCCCACTTACATCTTGCACTCTTCCCTTACCATATAACAACTTCTCCCACTTACATCTTGCACTCTTCCCTTACCATATAACAACTTCTCCCACTTACATCTTGCACTCTTCTATTACCATATAACAACTTCTCCCACTTACATCTTGCACTCTTCCCTTACCATATAACAACTTCTCCCACTTACATCTTGCACTCTTCCCTTACCATATAACAACTTCTCCCACTTACTTCTTGCACTCTTCCCTTACCATATAACAACTTCTCCCACTTACATCTTGCACTCTTCCCTTACCATATAACAACTTCTCCCACTTACTTCTTGCACTCTTCCCTTACCATATAACAACTTATCCCACTTACTTCTTGGACTCTTCCCTTACCATATAACAACCTATCCCACTTACTTCTTGCACTCTTCCCTTACCATATAACAACTTATCCCACTTACTTCTTGCACTCTTCCCTTACCATATAACAACTTATCCCACTTACATCTTGCACTCTTCCCTTACCATATAACAACTTCTCCCACTTACTTCTTGCACTCTTCCCTTACCATATAACAACTTCTCCCACTTAGCTCTTGCACTCTTCCCTTACCATATAACAACTTCTCCCACTTACCTCTTGCACTCTTCCCTTACCATATAACTTCTCCCACTTACATCTTGCACTCTTCACTTACCATATAACAACTTCTCCCACTTACATCTTGCACTCTTCCCTTACCATATAACTTCTCCCACTTACCTCTTGCACTCTTCCCTTACCATATAACAACTTCTCCCACTTACATCTTGCACCCTTCACTTACCATATAACAACTTCTCCCACTTACATCTTGCACTCTTCCCTTACCATATAACAACTTATCCCACTTACTTCTTGCACTCTTCCCTTACCATATAACAACTTCTCCCACTTACATCTTGCACTCTTCCCTTACCATATAACAACTTCTCCCACTTACATCTTGCACTCTTCCCTTACCATATAACAACTTATCCCACTTACTTCTTGCACTCTTCCCTTACCATATAACAACTTCTCCCACTTACTTCTTGCACTCTTCCCTTACCATATAACAACTTCTCCCACTTACCTCTTGCCCTCTTCCCTTACCATATAACAACTTCTCCCACTTACCTCTTGCCCTCTTCCCTTACCATATAACAACTTCTCCCACTTACATCTTGCACTCTTCCCTTACCATATAACAATTTATCCCACTTACCTCTTGCACTCTTCCCTTACCATATAACAACTTCTCCCACTTACCTCTTGCACTCTTCCCTTACCATATAACAACTTCTCCCACTTACATCTTGCACTCTTCCCTTACCATATAACAACTTCTCCCACTTACATCTTGCACTCTTCCCTTACCATATAACAACTTCTCCCACTTACATCTTGCACTCTTCCCTTACCATATAACAACTTCTCCCACTTACTTCTTGCACTCTTCCCTTACCATATAACAACTTCTCCCACTTACTTCTTGCACTCTTCCCTTACCATATAACAACTTATCCCACTTACTTCTTGCACTCTTCCCTTACCATATAACAACTTATCCAACTTACATCTTGCACTCTTCCCTTACCATATAACAACTTCTCCCACTTACATCTTGCACTCTTCCCTTACCATATAACAACTTCTCCCACTTACTTCTTGCACTCTTCCCTTACCATATAACAACGTCTTCCACTTACCTCTTGCATTCTTCCCTTACCATATAACAACGTCTTCCACTTACATCTTGCATTCTTCCCTTACCATATAACAACTTATCCCACTTACATCTTGCACTCTTCCTTTACCATATAACAACTTATCCCACTTACTTCTTGCACTCTTCCCTTACCATATAACAACTTATCCCACTTACTTCTTGCACTCTTCCCTTACCATATAACAACTTATCCCACTTACATCTTGCACTCTTCCCTTACCATATAACAACTTATCCCACTTACATCTTGCACTCTTCCCTTACCATATAACAACTTATCCCACTTACCTCTTGCACTCTTCCCTTACCATATAACAACTTATCCCACTTGCATCTTGCACTCTTCCCTTACCATATAACAACTTATCCCACTTACTTCTTGCACTCTTCCCTTACCATATAACAACTTCTCCCACTTACATCTTGCACTCTTCCCTTACCATGTAACAACTTCTCCCACTTACTTCTTGCACTCTTCCCTTACCATGTAACAACTTCTCCCACTTACATCTTGCACTCTTCCCTTACCATATAACAACTTCTCCCACTTACATCTTGCACTCTTCCCTTACCATATAACAACTTCTCCCACTTACATCTTGCACTCTTCCCTTACCATATAACAACTTCTCCCACTTACATCTTGCACTCTTCCCTTACCATATAACTTCTCCCACTTACTTCTTGCACTCTTCCCTTACCATATAACAACTTCTCCCACTTACTTCTTGCACTCTTCCCTTACCATATAACAACTTCTCCCACTTACTTCTTGCACTCTTCCCTTACAATATAACAACTTATCCCACTTACTTCTTGCACTCTTCCCTTACCATATAACAACTTATCCCACTTGCATCTTGCACTCTTCCCTTACCATATAACAACTTATCCCACTTGCATCTTGCACTCTTCCCTTACCATATAACAACTTCTCCCACTTACTTCTTGCACTCTTCCCTTACCATATAACAACTTATCCCACTTGCTTCTTGCACTCTTCCCTTACCATATAACAACTTATCCCACTTACATCTTGCACTCTTCCCTTACCATATAACAACTTATCCCACTTACCTCTTGCACTCTTCAGTACCATATAACAACTTATCCCACTTACCTCTTGCACTCTTCCCTTACCATATAACAACTTCTCCCACTTACTTCTTGCACTCTTCCCTTACCATATAACAACTTATCCCACTTACATCTTGCACTCTTCCCTTACCATATAACAACTTCTCCCACTTACATCTTGCACTCTTCCCTTACCATATAACAACTTCTCCCACTTACATCTTGCACTCTTCCCTTACCATATAACAACTTATCCCACTTACATCTTGCACTCTTCCCTTACCATATAACAACTTCTCCCACTTACATCTTGCACTCTTCCCTTACCATATAACAACTTCTCCCACTTACTTCTTGCACTCTTCCCTTACCATATAACTTCTCCCACTTAGCTCTTGCACTCTTCCCTTACCATATAAGAACTTATCCCACTAACTTCTTGCACTCTTCCCTTACCATATAACAACTTATCCCACTTGCATCTTGCACTCTTCCCTTACCATATAACAACTTCTCCCACTTAGCTCTTGCACTCTTCCCTTACCATATAAGAACTTATCCCACTTACTTCTTGCCCTCTTCCCTTACCATATAACAACTTATCCCACTTGCATCTTGCACTCTTCCCTTACCATATAACAACTTATCCCACTTACATCTTGCACTCTTCCCTTACCATATAACAACTTCTCCCACTTACATCTTGCACTCTTCCCTTACCATATAACAACTTCTCCCACTTACTTCTTGCACTCTTCCCTTACCATATAACAACTTATCCCACTTACCTCTTGCACTCTTCCCTTACCATATAACAACTTCTCCCACTTACTTCTTGCACTCTTCCCTTACCATATAACTACTTCTCCCACTTACTTCTTGCACTCTTCCCTTACCATATAACAACTTATCCCCTTACTTCTTGCACTCTTCCCTTACCATATAACAACTTCTCCCACTTAAATCTTGCACTCTTCCCTTACCATATAACAACTTCTCCCACTTACATCTTGCACTCTTCCCTTACCATATAACAACTTCTCCCACTTACATCTTGCACTCTTCCCTTAACATATAACAACTTCTCCCACTTACTTCTTGCACTCTTCCCTTACCATATAACAACTTATCCCACTTACATCTTGCACTCTTCCCTTACCATATAACAACTTATCCCCTTACTTCTTGCACTCTTCCCTTACCATATAACAACTTCTCCCACTTACATCTTGCACTCTTCCCTTACCATATAACAACTTCTCCCACTTACCTCTTGCACTCTTCCCTTACCATATAACAACTTATCCCACTTGCATCTTGCACTCTTCCCTTACCATATAACAACTTCTCCCACTTACATCTTGCACTCTTCCCTTACCATATAACAACTTCTCCCACTTACTTCTTGCACTCTTCCCTTACCATATAACAACTTCTCCACTTACATCTTGCACTCTTCCCTTACCATATAACAACTTCTCCCACTTACATCTTGCACTCTTCCCTTACCATATAACAACTTCTACCACTTACATCTTGCACTCTTCCCTTACCATATAACAACTTCTCCCACTTACATCTTGCACTCTTCCCTTACCATATAACAACTTCTCCCACTTACTTCTTGCACTCTTCCCTTACCATATAACAACTTCTCCCACTTACATCTTGCACTCTTCCCTTACCATATAACAACTTCTCCCACTTACTTCTTGCACTCTTCCCTTACCATATAACAACTTCTCCCACTTACTTCTTGCACTCTTCCCTTACCATATAACAACTTCTCCCACTTACTTCTTGCACTCTTCCCTTACCATATAACTACTTCTCCCACTTACTTCTTGCACTCTTCCCTTACCATATAACAACTTCTCCCACTTACTTCTTGCACTCTTCCCTTACCATATAACAACTTCTCCCACTTACATCTTGCACTCTTCCCTTACCATATAACAACTTCTCCCACTTACCTCTTGCACTCTTCCCTTACCATATAACAACTTCTCCCACTTACTTCTTGCACTCTTCCCTTACCATATAACAACTTATCCCACTTACTTCTTGCACTCTTCCCTTACCATATAACAACTTATCCCACTTGCATCTTGCACTCTTCCCTTACCATATAACAACTTATCCCACTTACTTCTTGCACTCTTCCCTTACCATATAACTTCTCCCACTTGCATCTTGCACTCTTCCCTTACCATATAACAACTTATCCCCTTACTTCTTGCACTCTTCCCTTACCATATAACAACTTCTCCCACTTACTTCTTGCACTCTTCCCTTACCATATAACAACTTATCCCCTTACTTCTTGCACTCTTCCCTTACCATATAACAACTTCTCCCACTTACATCTTGCACTCTTCCCTTACCATATAACAACTTCTCCCACTCACTTCTTGCACTCTTCCCTTACCATATAACAACTTATCCCACTTACCTCTTGCACTCTTCCCTTACCATATAACAACCTATCCCACTTACTTCTTGCACTCTTCCCTTACCATATAACAACTTCTCCCACTTACTTCTTGCACTCTTCCCTTACCATATAACAACTTATCCCACTTACATCTTGCACTCTTCCCTTACCATATAACAACTTCTCCCACTTACTTCTTGCACTCTTCCCTTACCATATAACAACTTCTCCCACTTAGCTCTTGCACTCTTCCCTTACCATATAACAACTTCTCCCACTTACCTCTTGCACTCTTCCCTTACCATATAACTTCTCCCACTTACCTCTTGCACTCTTCCCTTACCATATAACAACTTCTCCCACTTACATCTTGCACCCTTCACTTACCATATAACAACTTCTCCCACTTACATCTTGCACTCTTCCCTTACCATATAACAACTTATCCCACTTACTTCTTGCACTCTTCCCTTACCATATAACAACTTCTCCCACTTACATCTTGCACTCTTCCCTTACCATATAACAACTTCTCCCACTTACATCTTGCACTCTTCCCTTACCATATAACAACTTATCCCACTTACTTCTTGCACTCTTCCCTTACCATATAACAACTTCTCCCACTTACATCTTGCACTCTTCCCTTACCATATAACAACTTATCCCACTTACATCTTGCACTCTTCCCTTACCATATAACAACTTCTCCCACTTACATCTTGCACTCTTCCCTTACCATATAACAACTTCTCCCACTTACTTCTTGCACTCTTCCCTTACCATATAACTTCTCCCACTTAGCTCTTGCACTCTTCCCTTACCATATAAGAACTTATCCCACTAACTTCTTGCACTCTTCCCTTACCATATAACAACTTATCCCACTTACATCTTGCACTCTTCCCTTACCATATAACAACTTCTCCCACTTAGCTCTTGCACTCTTCCCTTACCATATAAGAACTTATCCCACTTAGCTCTTGCACTCTTCCCTTACCATATAACAACTTATCCCACTTACTTCTTGCCCTCTTCCCTTACCATATAACAACTTATCCCACTTGCATCTTGCACTCTTCCCTTACCATATAACAACTTATCCCACTTACATCTTGCACTCTTCCCTTACCATATAACAACTTCTCCCACTTACATCTTGCACTCTTCCCTTACCATATAACAACTTCTCCCACTTACATCTTGCACTCTTCCCTTACCATATAACAACTTCTCCCACTTGCATCTTGCACTCTTCCCTTACCATATAACAACTTCTCCCACTTGCATCTTGCACTCTTCCCTTACCATATAACAACTTATCCCACTTACATCTTGCACTCTTCCCTTACCATATAACAACTTATCCCACTTACATCTTGCACTCTTCCCTTACCATACAACAACTTATCCCACTTACATCTTGCACTCTTCCCTTACCATATAACAACTTATCCCACTTACATCTTGCACTCTTCCCTTACCATATAACAACTTATCCCACTTACCTCTTGCACTCTTCCCTTACCATATAACAACTTCTCCCACTTACTTCTTGCACTCTTCCCTTACCATATAACTACTTCTCCCACTTACTTCTTGCACTCTTCCCTTACCATATAACAACTTATCCCCTTACTTCTTGCACTCTTCCCTTACCATATAACAACTTCTCCCACTTAAATCTTGCATTCTTCCCTTACCATATAACAACTTCTCCCACTTACATCTTGCACTCTTCCCTTACCATATAACAACTTCTCCCACTTACATCTTGCACTCTTCCCTTACCATATAACAACTTCTCCCACTTACTTCTTGCACTCTTCCCTTACCATATAACAACTTCTCCCACTTACTTCTTGCACTCTTCCCTTACCATATAAGAACTTATCCCACTTGCATCTTGCACTCTTCCCTTACCATATAACAACTTCTCCCACTTACATCTTGCACTCTTCCCTTACCATATAACAACTTCTCCCACTTACTTCTTGCACTCTTCCCTTACCATATAACAACTTCTCCCACTTACATCTTGCACTCTTCCCTTACCATATAACAACTTCTCCCACTTACATCTTGCACTCTTCCCTTACCATATAACAACTTCTCCCACTTACATCTTGCACTCTTCCCTTACCATATAACAACTTCTCCCACTTACATCTTGCACTCTTCCCTTACCATATAACAACTTCTCCCACTTACTTCTTGCACTCTTCCCTTACCATATAACAACTTCTCCCACTTGCATCTTGCACTCTTCCCTTACCATATAACAACGTATCCCACTTACTTCTTGCACTCTTCCCTTACCATATAACAACTTCTCCCACTTACTTCTTGCACTCTTCCCTTACCATATAACAACTTATCCCACTTACATCTTGCACTCTTCCCTTACCATATAACAACTTCTCCCACTTACATCTTGCAGTCTTCCCTTACCATATAACAACTTATCCCCTTACATCTTGCACTCTTCCCTTACCATATAACAACTTCTCCCACGTACATCTTGCACTCTTCCCTTACCATATAACAACTTATCCCACTTACTTCTTGCACTCTTCCCTTACCATATAACAACTTCTCCCACTTACTTCTTGCCCTCTTCCCTTACCATATAACAACTTCTCCCACTTACCTCTTGCCCTCTTCCCTTACCATATAACAACTTCTCCCACTTACCTCTTGCCCTCTTCCCTTACCATATAACAACTTCTCCCACTTACATCTTGCACTCTTCCCTTACCATATAACAACTTCTCCCACTTACCTCTTGCCCTCTTCCCTTACCATATAACAACTTCTCCCACTTACCTCTTGCCCTCTTCCCTTACCATATAACAACTTCTCCCACTTACTTCTTGCACTCTTCCCTTACCATATAACAACTTATCCCACTTACTTCTTGCACTCTTCCCTTACCATATAACAACTTATCCCACTTACATCTTGCACTCTTCCCTTACCATATAACAACTTCTCCCACTTACATCTTGCACTCTTCCCTTACCATATAACAACTTATCCCACTTACATCTTGCACTCTTCCCTTACCATATAACAACTTATCCCACTTACTTCTTGCACTCTTCCCTTACCATATAACAACTTCTCCCACTTGCTTCTTGCACTCTTCCCTTACCATATAACAACTTATCCCACTTACATCTTGCACTCTTCCCTTACCATATAACAACTTCTCCCACTTACATCTTGCACTCTTCCCTTACCATATAACAACTTCTCCCACTTACTTCTTGCACTCTTCCCTTACCATATAACAACTTCTCCCACTTACATCTTGCACTCTTCCCTTACCATATAACAACTTATTCCACTTACTTCTTGCACTCTTCCCTTACCATATAACAACTTCTCCCACTTACTTCTTGCACTCTTCCCTTACCATATAACAACTTCTCCCACTTACCTCTTGCCCTCTTCCCTTACCATATAACAACTTCTCCCACTTACCTCTTGCACTCTTCCCTTACCATATAACAACTTATCCCACTTACTTCTTGCACTCTTCCCTTACCATACAACAACTTATCCCACTTACTTCTTGCACTCTTCCCTTACCATATAACAACTTATCCCACTTACATCTTGCACTCTTCCCTTACCATATAACAACTTATCCCACTTACATCTTGCACTCTTCCCTTACCATATAACAACTTCTCCCACTTACATCTTGCACTCTTCCCTTACCATATAACAACTTCTCCCACTTACATCTTGCACTCTTCCCTTACCATATAACAACTTCTCCCACTTACTTCTTGCACTCTTCCCTTACCATATAACAACTTATCCCACTTACATCTTGCACTCTTCCCTTACCATATAACAACTTCTCCCACTTACATCTTGCACTCTTCCCTTACCATATAACAACTTCTCCCACTTACTTCTTGCACTCTTCCCTTACCATATAACAACTTATCCCACTTACTTCTTGCACTCTTCCCTTACCATATAACAACTTATCCCACTTACATCTTGCACTCTTCCCTTACCATATAACAACTTATCCCACTTACATCTTGCACTCTTCCCTTACCATATAACTTCTCCCACTTACTTCTTGCACTCTTCCCTTACCATATACATTCCCTCAACCCTTTATCATCATCTACAGCTTCTTCTCTGGTTGATAAAAACATGTATAAGTTAAAGAACTGTTGCTGAATATTTCTCCAATAATTATTTGCCATTTGTTAACTAGATACATGGGCTAGTCAGCTGACCCTTTTCATCCACTACCCAAATGAAAGACAGCAAGCAATACAGAAGCAGTTTTTAGAAGAATTATACAAAAAGTAACTCAAATTCATAGCGGATTTAGAAGTGTTGCACACAATTTGGTCACAAGACCATACTTAGAAATATTATGCATGTATGCAATGTTATTGCAAAATAGCATTAAGGGCTTTAAACTACAATTTACTGACTGTAAGCTTTAAGGCTGGTTAAGAAAAGTACAGTTCTGTAAGAACTTACCATAACAGTAGCTATCAAACTGATTACTGCTGCAGTATTCCAATAACGCTGGGCTATCTCACTTAAGTAACCCGACATCCGGCCATTGTATCAAAGCCATAAACCTTCCATATGCTCGTACATCCAGTGTATGATCCAAGACTGTAGGAGTACATAAGCAGCAGATATAGGAGCGCAAGATCTTCACACTATCCAAGCAAGTAGAATCTGGAAAGGCCTCAGTAGCAGAGCAAAGAAAAGACATGGTCAGTTAAAAGGAGAGGAGAGAAGACCCCCCCCCCCTGCCGATTCACAGGGTGTATGGAAGTAAGCAGAAACAGCAAAAGGAATGAGATCGGGATGATGCAATACTGCAACAGTGATCAGTAGGACATTTACTGATACGGTAAGTTCTTAGACTGTACTAACTTCCTTAGATCACTGTTGACCTATTTCAGTATCACTGGGGTATTCCCAAAGCTTAGAAGTTGGAAAGGGTGGCTGCATTAGAAACAGGAGAGCTATCAACCAATCCAATAAGTACAGATCTAGCAAAAGAAATCCTTGATCTAGAAAAGGTGTCTTCTTTGTAATGTTCAGTGAAGGTATTTATAGATAGCCAGGCTGCAGTTTCCAGAATGACTCTGTAATCCATGCCTTTGAAGAAATCACCAGAGGAGGATATTTATCTTGTGGAGTGTCCTTTCACAGCCGAAGACAAGTACTTACCATGGTAGGAGTAATGGAAGGAAATAGATTTTGAGACCAAACTAGAAATTGTCTGTTTTGAGACTGGATTGCCAAACGTGCCTTTTTGGAAGAAGATAAAAAGCTGGTCTATTTT
The DNA here is from genome assembly GCF_019279795.1 of Protopterus annectens. Taxonomy (NCBI): domain Eukaryota; kingdom Metazoa; phylum Chordata; order Ceratodontiformes; family Protopteridae; genus Protopterus; species Protopterus annectens. Next base: position 126,940,499 of record NC_056739.1, on the reverse strand, counting down.
CCTAATGTCTTTAGTCTTATCAAGGTAGAATCTTGTTGCTTGTGCATTTCCAAGGAATGCAGAAGCCTTTCACCTCTTTTTTTGGGATATGGAAAAAAATGGGTAAATGTATAGCCTGAGACTACCTTGGACACGAAAGAATGGTTAGCAGTCAGAGAAACCCTACCCTTATGGAAGGTAAAGAAGGTAGGGATAGCCACAAGGGTTTAATGCTATGAAAGCCTTCTGGCAGAAGTAAGGGTTACCAGTAAAAGTCTTCCAAGTACAAAACTTTAGGGATGTGGAATACACTGGTTCAAAAGGTGGCAAAGTAATTTATTTTTTTTTTTTTTCAAATTGAAGTTGTGATCCCAAGAGGAAGATAAGCCCTCCTAGGTGGGTTCAAGTGAAGGATGCCCTTTAGAAATGGCTTGGCTTACACTCTTGAGACCAAGGGGGGGATTAAGTGACATGCAGGCTGAAAGGGCAAACAGGGGCCTTTTGGAAAAATATGCAAGTCCAGTTTTGAGTAGCTCATGTAAGTAGAAACTACAGGTACCCTCACCTGAAGGGGATTCTTATTCTTTTTATGACACCAGATAGAAAGTCGTTTCCATTTGGAGAGGATCGTTTCTAGTGGTAGGCTCTCTCATTTTCTGGAGTACCTGAAGCACATCCTCAGAAAACCTGTCAGAAAGGGATTAAAATTCTATGATCTAGTGTCAGTTTGAGACCTGTAAGTTGGAATGAAGCAGACAGCCCTTCTGTGTGAGCAAGTCCATTTTATAAGGTAACTTGTGGTGATGGCTACTGGCTAAGTGAAAAAGGGGGACCATTGCTGCCTGGGCCAGAAGGGAGTCTCCAGCAAGTCTTCTGCTCTGTCCCACTGGATCCTCAGTAGAACCTTTTGGATTAAAGGGTGAGGGGGAAAGGCATAGAGGTGCTCCCCCTCCCAGCTGAAAGACACTGCACCAGTCCTTCAGGCCTGGAGACAAGGAGTGCTGGAGAAAAACAGCTTGAGTTTTCTGTTTTGAGTGGAGGCAAATAGATCATTTTGAGGAAACCTCATCTATGGAGGATGCCCAGGAAGGCCTCCCTATTTAGCATGCACTTGTGAGGGCCTTCCACAAACCTGCTTAGAGAATCTGTGAGTACACTGGCTTCTATTGGGATGTACATTGCCTGAAGCACCAGGTCTACCTTTACAGCTGGTAAAGGCTTGCCCTGTTCCCCCTCCCCCACTTGCTGAGATACCACATCACTGTGGTGTTGTCTGTGAATATCCTGAGGGGGCATGGGTTTCAAACGTGAGAAATCAATGGAAGTGCTCAAATAACTGTCCTCATTTCTTTGATACTGATGTGCTCTCTCAAATGTCTGGGGATACTGGGAGCCCACTGGTCCTTAACTGATGAAGAGCCTGTTAAGCCTCCCCGAACCAGGCTTGATGCGTGTGTGTGTGTGTGTGTGTGTGTGTGGAGGCAAAAAGGAAGGTCCAGATTTAACTGGTTATCCATCACTCTAACTTTTTTCACAGGGGAAAAGAAAGGGATTTGGAAGTCCAGTGGATGACAATATTGAGACCACAGACATTTCAGGTTCCAATCAATCTTTCCCATGTGTAGCTTGGCTAAAGGCACCATTGGAGTAGTTGCAGCCATGCAGTCTAGTGTTCTCAGAATCAAACCTTGTACTTGATTGAAGAGGAAGAAGGGAATGCAGGAAGGTGGAGAGGGACTGTACAAAGGCACTCAGCCAGGTATCTAGTCTGCAACCCAAGAAAACTAGATCCAGGAAAGGTATTGGAGCAGATTTTGAGTGAGTGAATCTCAGTTTCTCCAAAACTGAAACTGAAACTGAGATGTAAACAGTGCGTCCTGACAGGTGGCCTGAATAAGGTTGTCCTGATAAGGACAAATTTGAATTTCTTAAGGTCTGTAAAAGGCAGCAGCTGGGTCAAGACGCACTGTGAGTACCCTAGAACAGTTGTTGTCTTTCGGCTTTTCCTGGTTAGGGGTCGCCACAGCGGAACTCCGGTCCGCTAACTGGGAGTAGATTTTCACGGTGCAGAGTTGCCAGCTCGACGCCCAAACTTCAACAAAGGCACGCCCATTCATGCATGTCTTTCAGAACGCCACTCGATCTGCGGGGAGAACATGCAAACTCACGGGGTACTTAGCCAACTTTGATTCGGTCTGAAACTCTGACTTCAGAAACTTTCAGAACGCCAACCTGCACTCGCAAAATTGCTTCTGCATCGGACCATGCGGCAAAAAAGACTGAGGATATGACGTCGGTCATGCGCATTAGTACCCTGACGTACTGACGTCAGTCTAATGCGCCGTGACCGACGTCAGCCATATACTTTGGTATTCGGGCCGACTGGACAGCGGACTACCCAATAGTTAGGACTGCAGCAATGTGGAATGAAGAACATCATGCAAACTCCACACAGAAGGCACTCCCCGCACTCCAGCCTAGAATCGAATGGGAGAACCTCTTGCTGTGAGGTAACAACGCTACCGCTGCACCATAGAACAGTAGATAAAGCAAAAAGTAAAGCAGAGGCCTGAAAGTATAGTAAAAAGGCAGAGAACCTGAGGAATTTTCTGCAGGTGGGATGAACGGGGATGTGCACATATGGATACTTCAAGTCTAGAGAGACCATAAAAACCTGGAGATGGATGAAAGGAAGGAGAGGCTGCCAGTATACATCAAGTGTATGCAAAATGAATGAAATCTATGAAATGTATTCTCCTTAGTTTTGGTAGTTTGGACTACAAAGGAAGATGGATGGGTTGTGAGATGTTAGCCTCAGAAGCTACTTCTGAAACAATGAAGGGCTGGCCCTCAAAGTAATCCTATCCACATAGAAAACAAAGTAAGGAAAGGCAGAAAATAAAGGATTCAGTTCCAAAATTCTTTTAGCTGAAGTGATAGGCACTAGCAGGCTTCTAACACAAGGTTTGAATCTCACTCTGGAGCTGGATCTTTTGTGGGAGATCTCAGATGAAAGGTACCTTTAAGAAAGGCTTTACAAAACCTATGGGAATTAGACAGGAGTTCTGAAAACCAACATGGAAGGAGGTGGCTGCCAAATTAACTTTAACCATGGAAAAACTGGATCCTGAAGAAAACAGGAATAATAAAAAAAAGTAGCACATCTGCCACTAAAGCTGAGAAGGGTTCTATGTTCTGAGATTCTGTCCATGTGGTGAACCTCTATCATTTGCTGCAATACACCCTACACCTGGAGGATTTTTGAAAAACGGAAAGGATGTGAACCATATCAGTAGGAAGGGAGGTGTCCTCTGCCATCATGGGAATTGGAGTAGCCAAGTGGTTAGATTCAGGTTGGGCAAATCTGAATTAGGTTTCCCGGATGGGTGAGAGATGAGATCCGGTAGTGGAGCTAAGAGCCAGGGGGACTCTTGTAAATAAAGGCTGAGTAGAGCAAACTATCTGCCAGGGCCAATAAGGGGCAAGGAGGAGGACGTCAGTCTTTTACCCAATCACTTTCTGTAAGAATTTCGTCATGACGGGAAAAGGGGATAAGTGTAATGTAATCACAGAGGCCAACAATGGGATACTGTGTCTGTGAGGTTATGTCCCTGATAAAGGAGAATGTGTAAGTAACTGGTGCACAAAGTATTATGCGGCGTCTCAAACAGATCGCAGCAGGGTTTTTCCCAGCAATTGAGAACTGTTGGCAATTGCTGGATTCAGGAACCATTTGTGAGGCACCTAGAGATTCTTCCTGAGCCTGTCTGCTAGATTGTTGAACCTTCCAGGAATGTATGTTGCAGTCAGAAACTGCTGCGAGGCCATTGCCCACTGCCACAATCTCATGGCCTAGTGACAGAGTGAAGAGGAGCTGGGTCCCCCTGGCTTATGTACCAGACTATTTTAACACTGTCCATTTGTACATTTACACTCCCTGGGAAAGGCAGTCTTGCAGTTACCATAAACTATGGAAGACTGCCTGGAGTAACCACTGTAATGTTCTTGTATGATAACATGTGAATTGCACCATCAGAACAGACAATGCCTTAAAACCCAAAGCTCTTAAGACTAACTGCGCTAGAGGTCAGTCGGACTCAGATTTTGTACTGCATTTCTCAAGGAAACAATCCTGTCCTGTGAAAGAGAGATCAAAGTTACAGTTGTGTCCAAATGGCAGCCCAGAAAGATTAAATGGAGTAGGAGACAGGTTGGATTTTCCAAGATTCACTGAAATACCTAGGGAAATGGAGGTTGAATAGATAATCCTTTATTTGCATAAGAGAATCTACTGAGGAGGCAGCCAGGAGACGGTTGTCTAGATTCAAGGAAGATACTAAATCCCTAAAGATGTAGGTGAGCTGCTACTACCGCCATGCAACTTGTGAACAACCTCAGGACTTGGGCAAGAACAAAAGACAAGGCTCTCAATTGATAACTGGCTTCTAAACTGAAATTGAGGAATTTCTTGGACACCTTCTCAAATTTCTATGTAAAGGTAAGCATCCCGGAGATCTATATAACACATTCATTCATTCTTCTGCAGACAATGAAGAACTGACTGTACTGAGTTCATGTGAAAGTGGGTCTTTTCTACACAGCTGTTTAGGAAGCTTGCGTCCAAAATGGGCCAGAGGTACTTTTTCTATGGAACCAAAAAGAAGAGCGAATAAAATTCTGACCCAATTACATCTGGTGGGACCTCCTGGATGGCTCTTTTTTGCAAAAAAAAAAGATTCTTGTAAAGCGACCTTTGCTTGATCGGGTGCACATCTGGCAACAGAAAGAGGAGAGTTCTAAAAATTGAATTTGAAAACCTCGATACAATCCTTCTTACCCTTTTGTCTTGTGGGATGGTGAATCAAAAATGAGGCTAGAGGGATGCGTGTCCCTCAACTGCCTCCAAAGAAGAGCAGTCAGGCAATCCTTCAGGGGTTCTGAGGTCATCTGCTGGAGAAAGGCTCTCAAACCCTAATTTTGTGGACCACCTTGACCTCTGTGTCTGCAACCATTTATGTGGCCACCTCTGTCAGAAGAGGAGTTGTACTGGCACCTAGACATGTGAGACCAGAGTGAGTGAGATCCCTTTTGGTTCCTGTTGAAAGTGTTTTGAGGGGTCTTGAACTTTATTCCTACAGCACAAACAGTCTTTCCATCCTGATCACTCTTCTGCATCCATTCATTCATAGGGGATCCAAACAAGGTGGTTCCTCTGAAGCAGGCATTTGTGAAGGATGCTTTAAAGTTGTCCACAAGATCGCACAAATGGTACCAAGCTTGGTGCTTCATGGTTATCCTGTCTGGCTACTCTAGCTGCCCCATATGCCATGTTATCTAACAGGCGCATACAGAGATTGGTAATGTTGGCCAGCATCAACAGAGTGGCTTGGAGATGCTTCTGTGACACTGGAGTAATGAGATTCTTCAGAGCGGACAATGCTTGTTGTTCGTGACCCCTCTGAAATCTTAGTCATATATGTGGCATAGTTCATGGTCTGTATGGCAAAAAAGCATGAAATGTACACCCACTTCCCCAATCTATCCATTGTCTAGGCCTCCTTGCTGGGTGAATGGACAGATAAAGAGTCTTCAGACACCACTGTTTTTACAGCTGTCACAATTGTAATGGCATATAGCAGGAGACTCAGCCTTATTTTTAGAAGGGTGTACTTCCTAGGAATTGACTTGAAGGTGTTGGGCTCCTACCAAGATTTTCTCACTGCTAACTCCACCAGCTTGTCAGCAGGAGCAGCCACCCAAGATGTAGAAGGGTTCATTAACGTACACCTCAAACAATACTTGATTTTGAGAGGGAGGTTTAGTTGGCTAAGATCCCCACTGTCTTCAAGAAATCCAGGATCTCTCAGAAATAAGCATCTCTGGGAAGAGATTGTGGGGAACCCTCACCATCACTTGAAGCTGTAACTGATGTGTGCGACCCATTTGAAAAGTCCAGGTGCTTCTCTTGCATGTCTTCTTTTTTTGGTGGTTCAGGTGATGAGTTGCTTGAATCCTCAGAGGACTATTTTGAGTCTGTGGAACAAGTCCACCCTGTGGACACTTTTTCTGAAATCAGAACAACTCCAAAAAAGGTGGACATGCAGAGTAAGATAAAATCTCCACAAATTATTTTAAATCCACAAAGCTTTCAAGCAACAGCTCATCAGTGTGGATTTAGAATAAATTGTTTAGATTTTATCTTACTCTGCGTGTCTGCCTTTTTTGGAGTTTTTCTGCTGGTGGTTTTATGGTTCTCTGAAGCAGTTTACCACAGCGCTGGTTTGGTGTGGATTGACACTTTTACTGAAGCAGATACAAAGAAGATTCTCTGATGAGATGCAGCTTGGAAGTAGATGACAGGATGGTAATGAGGAGAGTGGACATTCTATGTATTCAGGAGATGAGATGGAAGGGCAGTGCAGCAAAGCTTCTTGGCTTGGGATCCAGAGTCTACTATTCATGAGGACAGGCTACAAAGGGTGCTGGAACTGTGGTGAGGGAGAAGCTTCAGAAGACAGTGAGGGATGTCATCAGAACAAGTGACAGACTCATGGCAATCAAACTCCAGCCTAATGACATGACATCATTCATCATTCCTGCCTATGCTCCACAGCAGGGTTGTGATAGTGAGGAAAAGAGTGGATTTGGACAGCAGTTGCAGGACCCACTGGATAAAGCAGGACAACAGGAATTGGTGATGATAATGGGTGACCTGAATACACAGATCATATAGAAAGAATAGTTGTGTAAAATCTTACCATAACCATAGACGTCCTTGTCTTCCATGTTGCAGTACTCTGTACTCTTGGGTTTCCTCCTCTTGCTACTCAAACATCCGGCCAGTATTCAAAAGCTTGCAGTCACTCCCAGGTGCATGGGACATCTAATGTGGCTAGAGGTATGTGGGCCATAAAAGTGAAATCTGCATGCACCACACCTCAGAACTGAGTGCCCCAGTCGGACCCCAGTCCCACCCAGGCCAAACTGTGCAAGTTCAGTGCCATCCAAGAAGATACTAAATGAACAGGTGGGGAAGGAAGGAGAGAAGAAATACTGCAACATGGAAGAGAAGAACATCTATGGTTATGATAAGATTTTACACAACTATTTTATGTCCTTCTATTCTCATGTTGCAGTATTCTGTACTCTTGGGTGAGTGTCAAAGTTCACTGTGAGACACAGAGGGTAGTGGCTGAGAAGACTTCTCTAGAAATCCATGGAGGATTGCCCTAGCAAATCCAGCCATGAACCTAGAAATGTGATCCAACTTGTAATGCTTGGTGAATGTGTGGGCAGATGTCTACGTAGCTAGCTCTAAAATGGTGGCAGAGTCTAATCCTTTAAAGAAGGCTCTTGACGAAGCCATAGCCCTAGTGGAGTGTGCTTTAACCTTATACCTCAAGGATTTCCCATGGTGTGCATAGCAGAAGGTAATTGCACTTGAAATCTAGGCAGAAATTGTCTGTTTAGTTACAGCTTTCCCCAGAGCCCCTGGGTGGAAGGAGACAAATAACTGGTCAGATTTTCTGACAGATTTAGTCTTGTCTATGTAAAACTTGAGCCTTCATGCGCATGAAGGAAGGATTTGTTTTTAAGGGTTACCCTGTCTTTGTGGAAGATGAGGAAAGGGGAAATGGCCATGAGAGCTTGCAATTCAGACACTTTTCTGGCCGAAGGCAAAGCCACTAGGAGTACTGTTTTCCATGTGCAGTGTTTCAGAGAAGCCTTCAAGGATGGTTCAAAAGGGGGGAGCTTGAGCTTCTCCAAGACATAATTCAGGTCCCAGGGAAGGGGAATAGTTTTCCTGGGGGTTCTGAGGTGCAGCACTCCCTTTAGGAACAACTTAGCAGGCAATCTGGAAGCCAAAGGGGGCTCGAGAGGCAGACAGGTTGAAATTGCAGCCAGGTGAGCCTTGGAGGAATATGCTAACCCGGTCTGCAGAAGTCCACGCAGAACAGAACCAGAGGGACATCCCCCTGAAAGGGGTCCAAACTGTCTTCGAAGACACCAGATGGAGAATCATTTCCATTTAGATATACAAGATTTCCTAGTATTAGATTTCCTGGCCGCCTGCAGAACTGTGAGCACGTCCTCATGATATAAGCGTCTATAAGGGATCAGAATTCTATCGCCCACAGGGTGAGGTGTAGAGACGGTTAGTGGGGATGTATTAGACAACCCTTGTCCTGTGTGAGAAGGTCCACTCTGTGTGGTAACTTGTGGTGACTGCCCTTGGTTAAATGTAAGAGGAGGGAGAACCAATGTTGTCTTGGCCAAAAGGGGGTCACCAACAAGAGTCTCGGTTGTCCTGCTGAATTTTCAGAATTAATTTTTGAAGTGGGAAGGGGGGAAATGCATAAAGAAACATCCCCTTCCAAGAGAATGAAAAGGCACCCATTGCAGTCACCACAGGGCTGGACAGCCTGGTGCAAAAGTCTGAAAGATGTCTGTTCATGGGGAGGCAAAGAGACTTATTTGAGGTGTACCCCATCTGTAGACCATGTCCAAGAACACATCCCTGTGGAGCTTCCATTCGTGGGACTGTGACATGGGCCTACTTAAGGTGTCTGCATGAGAATTCTGTTTTGAAGGGATGTACACTGCTTGAAGTGTGACTCTGTTTCATGGCCAACTCCCATACTAGAAGAGCTAGTCTGCATATCAAATATGATTTTGTTCCCCCTACCTTGTTGACATACCATAGCACTATGGTATTGTCAGTGAACAATTTCAGTGGGGGCTTGTTTTACTGAAGGCGGAAAGGCCTTCAGGGCCAAAAGAATTTTTTTCATCTATCTGACAATAATATGCTTCTGTATGGAGGAATCCGACCACATACCCTGTACCTTTAGTGAGCCCATGGACAGAAGCTGATGTGGCTGACCTTGCTGAGGCTTCTGCAGCATGGCAGCTGCACTTAAGAGTGCCTAGTGACTTGAGAAGTTACAGAAATAAGACTAGACAGTTGAACTTTGGCAGGAGAGTCTGGAATATCAGACAATTGTTTGTTGGCTTTTTCTAAAAGGGCTAGGGTATACTTGGACGTATGGGTTTGATAATTTATTGCCCTGAAATCTAGGGTGGAAGGTGTGTAGACCTTCTTCCCCAGGCGTTCCATGCCCTTGCTATCTTTGTTAGTAGGCAGGAGGGAAGAGGATGGTAGTAGTTTGTAAGCCTTGTCCGCAGAAACAGACAGTACCAGGGTCAGCAGCAGGGTACTTAACCAAAAATTTGGCCCCTTTAGGGACTTTGTAGAATCCGTCAGACCTGCGGGGTGCCGGAGGCAGAGAATCTGGGTTGCAAGACGCTGCACTGTAAGCAGCAAGAAAGGCTGGCAGTACAGAGGGTATAGCTGAAGGGGCAGGGGAGTCCACCTGTAAGAGTTTGTGCTATCTTTTCTGGACTTCTGTCATCTCAGGAGAGTCCCATTTAAAATGTTTCCTCATCTTAACAATTGTCTCCCTAAAGGTGAGATCTTCAGCTAAGGAGTCAGCTTCAGCAGATTCTTCCTCTGGGGAAGCATAGCCAAGAGGGGAGGGTAATTGTGAGACATAGGAAAGTGAATCCTCTGTGGAAGACGAAGAGGATTCCTCCAATTCCACCTGAGTGGTGTCTATCACCTGGGGCCTAGGACTTATCACAGGGGGAGCCACTGGGGAGGGTAAGGGAGTAGCAGGCCCTAAGGCCATGAAGGCAATGAATAAACTCTGCAATAAGGCCTGCTAATCAGGCTGAGTTTCCATAAGGGGAGAAGTATGCTTTCTCTTCTTTTTCAGAGAAGGCCTGGTGAGCGTCTGGGTTAGGGCAGATCTGGAGTTGCTTGGTAGTGCAGTAGGGGAGGGATCTGTCTGGGCAGCCGGTGCAAGCCGAGGTTCCCCTTCATTGTCTGAAGCAGATGTCTGCGGGACCTCCGAAAACGTGCCTTCTGCACTGGGTTCTGCAGCTTCCACATCGGTACCCGCTCTACCCATATCGGTGGCGCCTGATCATTCCACCAGGCTGACATCAGCTACAAGAGGGAAGTTGGGTGGCGGAGGAGCAGCTACAACTTCAGGCCTAGAAGTTTTGGCATTTTTCTTGGGCAGACTGACCAGATGGCCCCCTCCATACCCAAGACCAAGTGCTTTAAATCACCAATTCTCTAGATATATTTTCAATGCGTGCAACCTGCTAAGGAGGGTTTTTGGGACAAAAGCCTGGCAGATGGGGCAGGCCTTATGGTCGCACACAGGCCCTAGAAAAAAAGAGGCAAAACTCGTGGGCGCCTTTATGGGGAATCTGACAGTCACATTTGCACTTACCCTTCTTGGATAACATGAACCCACAGAAGCATGCAGTGACTCAAAAACAAAAAGTCCCCAACGGGGTACTTACCTTAATATTCTTGATCAGACAGCCGGTACGATAGGAAAAAATAGTTGTGTAAAATCTTACCATAACCATAGATGTCCTTCTCTTCCACGTTGCAGTATTCTTAGTGTGGGATTCTCCACCTCAGGCGACCCAAACATTGGCTCCTATACAAAAGCTTAAGTCTAGTTGCTGTTGGTATGTGGGACGTCACACGCAGGGCCATAAACCACGAGCCTTAAATGTGATGTCTGCACGTACCGACCTCAGAACTAACTGCCCAGTCGGACAGTGGACTAGGTAGAGCCAAATGATGTCCTCCATACCAGTGAAGTGCCATAGACTGGCCAGGGAAACCATAGTCTAGGAGGTGCCCTAGGGAGCCCCACAGGCAGGTGAAAGGAATGCAGAGGGATGGTGAGAGGGAAGGAATACTGCAACATGGAAGAGAACACCACCTATGATTATGGTAAGATTTTACACAACTATTCTGTGTCCTTCTATTCCCACGTTGCAGCATTCATAGTGTGGGAGAGTACCACAGCTTAGGATGGAGGAAGGGTGGAGGTAGAGGTAGCTGATTCCAGAAACCCCTGCAGGATTGCCCTAGCGAAACCTGCTCTGGCGATATGGTCCAATTGTAGTGTCTGGTAAAGGTGTGTATAGTGGACCAGGCGGCTGCCTCCAGGATGAAGGCTGTGTCCAGACCTTTGAAGAATGCTTTTGATGATGCTACAAGCCCTAGTGGAGTGTGCTCTTACCCCTTGAAGTAAGTCCTCCATGGTAGGAGTAGCAGAAGCAGTTAGTTTTCCTGATCCAACAGGAGATAGTTTGTTTGGAGACTGCCTTGCCCAGGGCCCTGGGATGAAAGGAAACAGAGTTGATTAGATTTCCTTATGGACTTAGTTTTGTCCAAATAAAATCTTGGCTGTCTGTGCACATCCAGGGAACAGAGTATTCTCTCACTGTCACTGATGGGAGAGGGAAAGAAGGTGAGTAAGGGGGATGCTCTGATTTAAATGATAGCTTACTGACCACTCTGGGCATGAAAGAAGGGTTGATGCTCAGGGTCACAGTGTCTTTGCGGAAGATAGTGTAGAGGAGACAGGCCATGACTGCTGTAACTCTGACACCCTTCTAGCTGAGGTGAGAGCTACCAGCAGGTTTGCTTTCCATGTGCACATTTGCAGTATTGAAGAAATGGCTGGTTCGAATGTGGCCAGTGAGGTTTTCTAGGATAAGGTTTAGGTCCCAAGGTGGTGGAACGGGTTTCCTTGGTGGCTTGATTTGCAAGACCCTTTTCAGGAACAATTTAACACTTAACCTGGAAAGTAGAGGAAAGGTCTAAGGCTAGCCTGTCCATGTTTTTGCTGTCCTTGTCAGTGGGCAGAAGGGGCAAGGATGGAATCAGTCTTGACTGCTTGTCTGGGGCTACTGCAGGGTCTGCCAAGGAGCACTTCACAAGAAATTTTTGGCCATCGGGCACCTTGTAGAAACGATCTGGTCTCTTAGGACCAGGTGGCTGAGAATTGGGATTTTTAGATGCTGAAGTAAATGCATCCAGGTATGCAGGTATAACTGGGGGAATGGCAGATGGTGAAGGACAGTCAATTTGCAATAGGTCAATTATTGAAGTTTGACAAACGATTGCAACAATGGAGCTGTCCAAACAATTCCTTGGCTCCAAGACCCTGACATTGAGTTCAAGAATACCAGAGTCGGAAGAGATGGATACAACACTCATGGAGCTGATAAAACATGGATCAAAGGCTCCTAAGCCATAGGATTTCAATGACAGTATGGATCCAAGGAAACAAATGAGGAAGCCTGGAGAGGGACAAAATGTATAGCTCCGATAGGCTACAGAGCAGACACAGTAGCAATGACTCATTTCGATTTGGGTCTTTAGGAACATCTACAATAGGTGAATAAGTGATCCAAATCAACCTCTGAAGCTCTCTTGTAGGATCTAAAAGAACTTGTAGACATGGTGGAAGTTTGTCTTGAAGGTTGTTTTTCTACCTTTTTTTGGAGAATCCTGGGTAGTTATGGCAACTCCTATCTCCGGGTTTGGAGAAGGGGTGTAGGTTGGGGTCCAAGCCACATGATTTTCGATCCATGAAACCTGTGGAGTTGAAGTTGGAGCATAACACTAAAGAGGCCAATTCCTTGTCTCTGATTCTTTAGACTTTGAAGGCTTTCCCCGTGCCGTCTTAGATTTAGCTGTTGCTGTATCTGGTGGGAAAAGGCCTCTTCCTATTGAGAAAAGACAACCCGCAAGCCAAAGGCAGCACAAATGTTGCACAAGGCATTCAAGTTGGAAACCCCTAAGCAGGCCACACAAAGATCATGGGGGCCCTGAGGAGTGATTTTGTGGCCACATTTTGTACACTTTTTTTTAAACTTGTTTTTTCCATCCTGTCAGGTGAATAAGGTAAACAGTCATAACAATTCTGTCAAATCTAATAAAGATGATAATATTAGGAAAATAATGCCAAACAGTAACCCAGTAAATGACAAAATGTTACAAAAACAGTAAACTACTACTACTATGGTTATCAAGAGTAACTACTACCCGATAACTATATCTACACTAAACAAAGACTAAAGTCCACCTAAATGGTGACGCAACTGAGAGATGAAGGGCTGATGAGAAAAAAAATCTTAGCCCTTTCAGAAAACTTTCAGTAAACTTCCTGAAGGTAAGAATGACTAAAAAATAAGGCCCAATATCCACAATTAAGTAATTAACAATTTTTTATAAAACAAATAGGAGGCAGAGCATGTATATGCTGAGACCAGCACTGCAACTCTGAAAGGTGGCAAACGAGATCTGAGTTAGTCAAGGGCGATCAAAGCATTGATGCTGCAAGCTCTTGAAGGGGCTCGAGGCTGAAGCACTATATCAGCCAAATCATATCAGAGTAGGGCTCTAGAGGACCCATATGTCAGATCAGACTGACTGGAAGAATAGGATCAGGAGAAACATTTTTAGTTTTCTGTTTCTTTCTCTTAGGAGTAGTGTCTGCCCTCACAAAGCATGTTGGAGGGGAACTCTGGCAGACCTCAAAGTTCCAAGTAACTCTTCCCGCACAAGGATTTGGAGAATGGCTTCCAGTCCTTCTGACACAATCACCCTTGCTTCTCTCCCCTCTCAACCACATCCATGTCGGTATGAACAATCTGAGTGCAACAGTCAGACACCACAGTGGCCCTCGGTGGGGTAGTAGCTGTGGGTAGCTATAATGAAGTCAGCCATACTGTGGATTCCTACAGCATCTCAATGGGTTCATCCAAATCAGACTGGGTAGTAGACACTTCCAGCATAGTCTTAGGCAGACGTCACAGCACTTTGGCGAAATAACCAATGGGTACTGGAAGAGTGACTGCAAAGCTTAGCCACTGTCCCTAAAGTATATACAACTAGGCTCATCATGCAGATGCTCTGAGAGGGAGATTTTGAAATCAGAGAGAGAATTCAGACCAGTGATTTCGTGAAATTTTGTTCCATAAAGCTAGGCCTAGTAAGGAGAAAGTGTGTTCTCCAATGACTTTTAAATGGTGGCTTGTTCAACAGTATGCTGACATTTTGTGAATTTCTTAATGAGTAGGCATGATCCCGGACTGGTAATTTTCTTTCACTGATGGAAAGTAACCTTGCTTTAGTACACAAGAGTACCTATAAGGTATGTTACTTTGAATAACAGGGAAAAAAATTAAGGTATGGAAGAGTTCGCTGTGCTGAGCCTGATTAATGATGAAATAAAAAAATAAAAGTTTATATCATACTGCTGGTTTCACTTCCTATTTTCAAATTACACAGGATTTGAAAGTTCTTTTTTGTAAAGATTTATATATGAAAATGTGGTTCCATAACAAAAACGTTTGTTTCAATAAGACACAGATGTAGTTCCCTCAGCTGCCTGTCTCACAGCACTTGGTCTACTCAGGAAATGTAGCAATTATCCGATGCTCACATAAAATGAACTCTTACTTTGTTGCAAACCCTTTGTGAGAAATACAAATATTTAGCCAAGATAGAGGCATCACCCACAAATTAAGACAGTCTGTGAATACCATACACCTTCAAAGTACTCTACACAAATACCTAGAAAACTATCATACACTGAAGCTGTCAAAAAGTCATTGCATAAGCCTCCAAGGTCAAATAAGGCTTGGACTCATTGGAAATCAAACACTACAATACATACCAACACATCCATTCTTGGCACTCACAAAAATAAATAAATAAATTTCCCCCAAACCTAGCATACAAACCTTCTACTAATAAAAATGTACTGGTTATGGGTGATTCCAAAGTCAGTGCGTGCACTGTACTCCAACAAGGCTGGGCAAAAAAACAGGGTGACAGAATTGTCTTTCAGGTGCAAAGATCTCTGATGGTGCATGGGCCCCACAAGATCCTCAACCCAAATAAGTATGGCTACAACATGGCTGTGGTACGTGTGAGTATAAATGAACTGGAATACAAAACCCTGAAGGATATGCCAAATGACATTTCTGAGCTCTTCATGCATGTCACAAAATGCAGAAAAGACCCTGGTATTGAGCAGAATCCTTCAGTTTTTGCGAATGACGCTGTGAACTAGGGGAAAACACTGCTGATTTCAACAATTGGCTTAACAAATGGTGTCAATCGAGAGGGATGCTACGCATCAGCTTGGGAGGAATTGCAGTACAGTCCTACTTGCTTCACCAAGGATAGCATACTTCATTCCAAGGCATCTGCATACTGTCTAAAAACCATGCTGCACCCATAATGCCCATGGATGACTCCAACTATTAGACCTTCCTAACTTCATTTGAAAAAAAAAAAAAAAAAAAAAAGAGAGACAACCAGATAATATGATAATATCAAGGTAGTTGCTCAATGCAAAGAGTCTGAATAAACTGCCCGACGTTCGAGAACCTCCTGCATTTGGGGGGGGGGGGGTCCTATATTACGAAATTGAAAACCTGTTTCAGCGAACACCACAACACCAACACACACAGCCCGAACCGCAAATACGCTGAACCCCCTAAACTGCGAAATTTTAAATCCCGAATCATCATAGTCGGCCAACACCACTGCATGCTACATACTCAAACATAATAAATAAAATGCATACATACACTAACCAAACCCTACTTCTAACCTTACACTATACCTTACATACATTTCTATCTATGCACTTACCTTAACCCTCACACTAACCCCAAGGTCCGTAACTATCGCACACTTGCCCTACAGACATATACCCAAACAAAACAAATCATCCACACACATACACTTAACAAAACCCTACTTCTAATCCTACACTAAACCTTACATACATTACCTATCTATGCACTTACCTTAACCCGCACCTTAACCCTAAAGGTCCATAACTATCGCACACTTACCTTACGGAGCTAAACCGCAGATGGGCCAACCATGACAATTCGACATTTCGTATTTCACGGTTTTGAACGTTCGCCATTACCGTAGTTCGGCTATACGTGTCGGTGTTGTGGTGTTCGCTGAAACGGGTTTTCGATCTCGTAATATAGACCCCATTTTGGGCACATTCATGTCTGTATTATTACTGAAACTTGCTAGAGCAGAAAGCTTTTATTCTGTATCAGACTTCTGCACCATGTCCTTAGACCCAATAGTAACTGCAGTGGAGTATGCATACTTGTTACACACCACACTACCTTGAGGCAGACTCCTACAGACCTATATACCAAACTTAATGAGGTGCTAATAAACCTGAATAAAACCAAACATTTGATTAGAGTCTGTTTTAGGACCATCTCAATGCCCCCTGAAAACCATGTTTGATTCCTAAATATACTGGATGAAGTTCAAATACACAGTAATTCCATCATCCTGGGTGACTAAGTACCCTTCACTAAAGTGGGATACATATAACCTCAAATTTAGGTTACACCGAAAAATTCTTTGATTTCATAAACTAGAGCTCCCTGTACTAAACAGTCGATTAACCCATTTTAAAGAGAAAAACATTAATGACCAGGGCCTAACCAATACAGCATCTACATGTGCAGTCTCCACTGGTATACCCCTCCTTAGCAAAGTCTGACTATAAATTGCTAATCACCTCCTTCAAAATCCCCAAACCATCAGATGTAAATTTCACAGCATTCAAAGACTTGAAACATACTATGCTCCTACAATTCTATGAAGTCGTCTCAAAATTTAAGTAAAATTGCCATTGTCAAAATGTTGACACGGGTAGTGGTTATGGAAATAAATTCTACACTCACCTAGATAAATGCATTAAAATGACAATTCCTAACAGAACCAAACAAAATGAGATGTTTAAGAGCAAACCAGACCTGGTGTTGAAGCAAAACGTGCTGCTTCCGAAGCAAAATGTGACCTAGTAGAAGCTTCTTCGAATGATTAAGAGGCTAGAGCTAGGTGAAAAAACATTACAGATGCATGTGTACTTGGGACATGAGAAGGAAATGACTGTCACTCATGTCAAGAAGCTACTGGCACAATGGACATCGGTCAGGAGGAGGAAGAGGACATTCATATTGAAAGTATCCACTAAACTGCCTGGGTTCCTGCTTGTCCGTGGCAGATAATAATGCAGTTCAGTACATTTCAACAAAAAAACACCATTCTTTCTAAGCTTTGGAGGCTGGGCATTAAACGGATATGTGCAGTGTAAATCACCTAAGACTATTCAGCCAACACCTGCCTTTATGCTGGTGCAGTGGTTGACTACAGAAGAAGACATCTAGTTTTAAAATGATTTACCCTGCACTTTTCAGGTCATTATGGCTGGGGCAGGGGACATGTAGTTTAGGTGAGAACCAGCATGGCTACTGGACCCCTTCATAACCTGGGATTGATATGGATGCACACCTGGAGGAACAGAAAGTGCCAAGGGGGTATGCAACTTCGCCTAAAGGTTTAATATCTGCATTCTGACCATTAGTCAATGACTGAGAAACTGGACAACATGCTTGCAGCACAGGACCATGGGAAAGTTATAGAGGATCAACACTAGAAATTGTGCAACTGCCATGTTTTTGGCTGAATTATTAGTCGTACCAATACTACAAGTTACTACTTGCCCTCAACGCATCTCATTGTCATGCATGTTTGCCCCGAGTGTACTTCTTGTGACACTAGATTTAGACGTTCTTACGGCTCTTTCCCAGTCATTTTTGGTTCAACAGCGGTCATTGAGTTACCTCAACATGCAGCAGCAAGGGGTGTTATTGACTTGTGTCTGTTTGTACATTCTGTTACCAGAGGAGTTTTTTCCCCACAGTGTCCCTGCATTACTGTCAGTTAATGTCTTGACAGGGTTATCATCTAACAGGCTAAAATGTGTAGTGTAAGCAAGGGGAACACTGTCTTTAAGCTTTTTTTTAGGTTCATGTACCTCAGTGGTTTTATTTCTTCTTGCTTTAATTGCTCAACTATATATTGCTTTTTTCAGCAGGTTGTACAGTCTGAAATTTTATTAATCAGGGACATGTTGCAGTCTGTGATACAGCATCCAGTATTGTCAATGGTTCACTACTATGTGAGGATTAATATGGACCTGATCCATATAAGTTTGTTAAAGGTTTCCCTCTACTTGCAGTTTATTTTAACTACATAAACTGTGTCCATCTTAGTGTAGTGTGCTGTGCGATTTAACGACTCCATTCTTTAAGGTTACAATAGAGAGGCAAAGCAGAAAAGCATACTTCAGGGGGAGCAGCACAAGGCTTTGATCCGGGGTTTTTCTGGTTTTTGCCTGAAGTGGTACACATCCTGCTTGCGAGAAAGGATCCCAGGCTGACTCTCTCTTGAACCAGGCAAATGCCCTCTCCATGGAGAACTTATTCATTGTATATAATTGTATGTTTAGTTATGCGGTTATCCCAGGGTTTAGCTTTGTTAAAGTCTGTGCATCTATGGAAGACAAATGCTATTTTTAAGGGGTCTGGGGTTAATCATTATCTATGTTCATCTTCCTACAACACCAATACTCTCTTCAGACTCTATCAATATTTAGCAAACAGTCTGTTCATGGCCCACATTGATCATTCTGGGTTGGCCTTAGTCCTGTGCAACAGAGATCGTGTCTTTAGATGGTAAGGCTTAAGGATTTTTACCTAGAATATAAATGACTGGGTAAGCACAGTGAAGAGGGAAAAATGGCCTCCTTTTTAAGAGGCCATGGATTGACTCAGCTAGCTTTCTCTGATAGTTTTTCCCTCCTCTCTAGTAGACTCTGTACTCAGACTCTGTGCTCTGCCTCTCCTATCTTTTCTGGATCTTCTTAGTTTCTCTCCCTGTCTTACCTGCATCCAGGTTTACTCACGTATTACACTCCTTTTGGTATATATTGTTTACATCAGGTTCTAACTACTACTACTCTGTTACATCTCTTTTATCCTCACTATTCCCTTATCTTTTATATCACCCTAATTATGTCCCTGCTTACTCCTGTAGTTCTACTCCGTAACGGTCTATCTCATTCCTATTCTGTTAGGTTTTAGTACTCCTCCCCTCTTTTTAACTGTAAACACCCCTTCCGGTCCATACCTTGCTTCCACCTTTTCCCTACTCCTCCCCCTCCCAGGTACTTCCTCTGCAAGGTTTTAAAGTCCCTCCTAATCCCCAGGGCGCCATCTTTAAATTAGCCCACCTCGCTGCTGCTGTGCGTTCTTGGCTGTGCCCTCTTACCTGTAGTAAGTTTTATTACATTTTATTTGCTAATTTTATTTGCTAATTTGTATTATCTTTGCAACGTTCCTCAGTAAATGTGTATGGCTTACATGCTGTAGTTTGCGTTTGCCGACATCCCTGTAGACACGATTGCATTTGTGTTTGTTTTACTTCATTTATTTCTCTACTGCGTTTCCTCAATGAACATCTGTGTGGATCGCTTTTATTTTGTATGTTGCCTTTAGCAACTGCTTTTAATCTCATTAGTTGAAGGTGCATAACAAGCGTCTAAACAGAATATGTCTAGAAGTATATTCCTAATGTAAAGTTAGCGACACTGCTATCATTCTGCTGTTTTTATGCTGAGATTTGTATTGTTTCCTTAGCGATAATGCTGCGTAGCTGGTCATAACTTGATAACTATGTACCTTCTGTAGCAACAGCATGTCAGCTTTGATTTAATAGTTTCTAACAGTTAAATGCAGCTTTATGATGTGCTCTTGCAGAGTTAGCCAGTTTTGTGTTTATTTTTTAACCTGTACTGTTTAGCAACTTATACTAGGCTACTTAGTTTCTCTTGGACCCCATACTGATAATTCTGGGAATTCTTTAGGCGACGTTTAGTCCTAGGGTTTTAATCCTCCTATGATTATTTTAACCTCCATTTCATGGATTAACTTTGTGTAAACTTACTTGTATTCTACCTTGCCATTTACTTGAACTGTGTGTAGGTTTTGGAGTGGCCTTACACGTGCAGACTGGGCTCAGGTCATACTCAGTTAAGGGCTTCCCTACACTCAACACTCATCTTTGCTCAACTTTTATGGAGTAATTTGCTCGCCCCTAGGTCTCCCTTTGCCTATAAATGGAATACCTTGCTATTTAACTTAACTGCTGCAATTTTCTATTGTGGATGTGCACATTATATAGCTTGCTGAAGCCATTTAACGCAGTGTATCTATGCTATATGCTATGCCTAAACGCCTACTTTACTTGGTGAAACTGCTTAACATTGCCTGACTGACACTGTATTCAATGTGTTATATTATGAAGCATAGTATTTGATTAACCTGTTTTATTGCACTGTATTGAAAACACTGTATTTTTTTATTCTCTTTAACACTATTTTATTCTTTCCCACATTTCCTCCTGTACTAGCTATTCTCCTGATTTACCCTGTGTTTGTTTGCCTGGGTTGAATCCTTCTACTACACTACTAGGGTACTTTCTGCCTACTACCCTTGGAAAACTCTGGAACTTTGCCTTCTACAACCCACTACCTCAGGATATCAAGAAAATATGTCTACTTAATTCCTGGAATTGTAATTTATTACCAACTTAACCCTGTGTAGCTTGTGATTGCTCCCAGCTAAGCTTGCCAGCAGCAACCCCCCCCCCCCTACTCCGTTTTGCCTTCCTTAGACTTTTAATTAGCTTGTGCTCTCCCTCTCAGTAGTTTAAGTTACTGCCTGAGAGCCTCGGTGACTCTTCACTGTACCTCTGCTCTTTGCCCACTAGATGTCACTCTGTCCACATCTAAACTTACTGTACTAGTATATTCTTCTACCTTATTCTTCCTATTTCACCTTTCTCACTCCTATCCCTCTTCTCCTTTGTAGTTCTCTCTGACCCACTCCTCCTTAAGCTACCTTTCTCATACCTTGACTCAGCTAGCTTTTTCTGATAGTTTTTCCCTCCTCTCTAGTAGACTCTGTACTCAGACTCTGTGCTCTGCCTCTCCTATCTTTTCTGGATCTTCTTAGTTTCTCTCCCTGTCTTACCTGCATCCAGGTTTACTCACGTATTACACTCCTTTTGGTATATATTGTTTACATCAGGTTCTAACTACTACTACTCTGTTACATCTCTTTTATCCTCACTATTCCCTTATCTTTTATATCACCCTAATTATGTCCCTGCTTACTCCTGTAGTTCTACTCCGAACGGTCTATCTCATTCCTATTCTGTTAGGTTTTAGTACTCCTCCCCTCTTTTTAACTGTAAACACCCCTTCCGTTCCATACCTTGCTTCCACCTTTTCCCTACTCCTCCCCCTCCCAGGTACTTCCTCTGCAAGGTTTTAAAGTCCCTCCTAATCCCCAGGGCGCCATCTTTAAATTAGCCCACCTCGCTGCTGCTGTGCGTTCTTGGCTGTGCCCTCTTACCTGTAGTAAGTTTTATTACATTTTATTTGCTAATTTTATTTGCTAATTTGTATTATCTTTGCAACGTTCC
Organism: Protopterus annectens; assembly: GCF_019279795.1. NCBI lineage: Eukaryota > Metazoa > Chordata > Ceratodontiformes > Protopteridae > Protopterus > Protopterus annectens. Next base: position 126,919,252 of record NC_056739.1, on the reverse strand, counting down.
TCAGTAGATGTGTATGGCTTACATGCTGTAGTTTGCGTTTGCCGACATCCCTGTAGACACGATTGCATTTGTGTTTGTTTTACTTCATTTATTTCTCTACTGCGTTTCCTCAATGAACATCTGTGTGGATCGCTTTTATTTTGTATGTTGCCTTTAGCGACTGCTTTTAATCTCATTAGTTGAAGGTGCATAACAAGCGTCTAAACAGAATATGTCTAGAAGTATATTCCTAATGTAACGTTAGCGACACTGCTATCATTCTGCTGTTTTTATGCTGAGATTTGTATTGTTTCCTTAGCGATAATGCTGCGTAGCTGGTCGTAACTTGATAACTATGTACCTTCTGTAGCGACAGCGTGTCAGCTTTGATTGAATAGTTTCTAACAGTTAAATGCAGCTTTATGATGTGCTCTTGCAGAGTTAGCCAGTTTTGTGTTTATTTTTTAACCTGTACTGTTTAGCAACTTATACTAGGCTACTTAGTTTCTCTTGGACCCCATACTGATAATTCTGGGAATTCTTTAGGCGACGTTTAGTCCTAGGGTTTTAATCCTCCTATGATTATTTTAACCTCCATTTCATGGATTAACTTTGTGTAAACTTACTTGTATTCTACCTTGCCATTTACTTGAACTGTGTGTAGGTTTTGGAGTGGCCTTACACGTGCAGACTGGGCTCAGGTCATACTCAGTTAAGGGCTTCCCTACACTCAACACTCATCTTTGCTCAACTTTTATGGAGTAATTTGCTCGCCCCTAGGTCTCCCTTTGCCTATAAATGGAATACCTTGCTATTTAACTTAACTGCTGCAATTTTCTATTGTGGATGTGCACATTATATAGCTTGCTGAAGCCATTTAACGCAGTGTATCTATGCTATATGCTTATGCCTAAACGCCTACTTTACTTGGTGAAACTGCTTAACATTGCCTGACTGACACTGTATTCAATGTGTTATATTATGAAGCATAGTATTTGATTAACCTGTTTTATTGCACTGTATTGAAAACACTGTATTTTTTTATTCTCTTTAACACTATTTTATTCTTTCCCACATTTCCTCCTGTACTAGCTATTCTCCTGATTTACCCTGTGTTTGTTTGCCTGGGTTGAATCCTTCTACTACACTACTAGGGTACTTTCTGCCTACTACCCTTGGAAAACTCTGGAACTTTGCCTTCTACAACCCACTACCTCAGGATATCAAGAAAGTATGTCTACTTAATTCCTGGAATTGTAATTTATTACCAACTTAACCCTGTGTAGCTTGTGATTGCTCCCAGCTAAGCTTGCCAGCAGCAACCCCCCCCCCACTCCATTTTGCCTTCCTCTCCCTTCCTTAGACTTTTAATTACCTTGTGCTCTCCCTCTCAGTAGTTTAAGTTACTGCCTGAAAGCCTCGGTGACTCTTCACTGTACCTCTGCTCTTTGCCCACTAGATGTCACTCTGTCCACATCTAAACTTACTGTACTAGTATATTCTTCTACCTTATTCTTCCTATTTCACCTTTCTCACTCCTATCCCTCTTCTCCTTTGTAGTTCTCTCTGACCCACTCCTCCTTAAGCTACCTTTCTCATACCTTGACTCAGCTAGCTTTTTCTGATAGTTTTTCCCTCCTCTCTAGTAGACTCTGTACTCAGACTCTGTGCTCTGCCTCTCCTATCTTTTCTGGATCTTCTTAGTTTCTCTCCCTGTCTTACCTGCATCCAGGTTTACTCACGTATTACACTCCTTTTGGTATATATTGTTTATATCAGGTTCTAACTACTACTTCTCTGTTACATCTCTTTTATCCTCACTATTCCCTTATCTTTTATATCACCCTAATTATGTCCCTTCTTACTCCTGTAGTTCTACTCCGTAACGGTCTATCTCATTCCTATTCTGTTAGGTTTTAGTACTCCTCCCCTCTTTTTAACTGTAAACACCCCTTCCGGTCCATACCTTGCTTCCACCTTTTCCCTACTCCTCCCCCTCCCAGGTACTTCCTCTGCAAGGTTTTAAAGTCCCTCCTAATCCCCAGGGCGCCATCTTTAAATTAGCCCACCTCGCTGCTGCTGTGCGTTCTTGGCTGTGCCCTCTTACCTGTAGTAAGTTTTATTACATTTTATTTGCTAATTTTATTTGCTAATTTGTATTATCTTTGCAACGTTCCTCAGTAAATGTGTATGGCTTACATGCTGTAGTTTGCGTTTGCCGACATCCCTGTAGACACGATTGCATTTGTGTTTGTTTTACTTCATTTATTTCTCTACTGCGTTTCCTCAATGAACATCTGTGTGGATCGCTTTTATTTTGTATGTTGCCTTTAGCGACTGCTTTTAATCTCATTAGTTGAAGGTGCATAACAAGCGTCTAAACAGAATATGTCTAGAAGTATATTCCTAATGTAAAGTTAGCGACACTGCTATCATTCTGCTGTTTTTATGCTGAGATTTGTATTGTTTCCTTAGCGATAATGCTGCGTAGCTGGTCATAACTTGATAACTATGTACCTTCTGTAGCGACAGCGTGTCAGCTTTGATTTAATAGTTTCTAACAGTTAAATGCAGCTTTATGATGTGCTCTTGCAGAGTTAGCTAGTTTTGTGTTTATTTTTTAACCTGTACTGTTTAGCAACTTATACTAGGCTACTTAGTTTCTCTTGGACCCCATACTGATAATTCTGGGAATTCTTTAGGCGACGTTTAGTCCTAGGGTTTTAATCCTCCTATGATTATTTTAACCTCCATTTCATGGATTAACTTTGTGTAAACTTACTTGTATTCTACCTTGCCATTTACTTGAACTGTGTGTAGGTTTTGGAGTGGCCTTACATGTGCAGACTGGGCTCAGGTCATACTCAGTTAAGGGCTTCCCTACACTCAACACTCATCTTTGCTCAACTTTTATGGAGTAATTTGCTCGCCCCTAGGTCTCCCTTTGCCTATAAATGGAATACCTTGCTATTTAACTTAACTGCTGCAATTTTCTATTGTGGATGTGCACATTATATAGCTTGCTGAAGCCATTTAACGCAGTGTATCTATGCTATATGCTATGCCTAAACGCCTACTTTACTTGGTGAAACTGCTTAACATTGCCTGACTGACACTGTATTCAATGTGTTATATTATGAAGCATAGTATTTGATTAACCTGTTTTATTGCACTGTATTGAAAACACTGTATTTTTTTATTCTCTTTAACACTATTTTATTCTTTCCCACATTTCCTCCTGTACTAGCTATTCTCCTGATTTACCCTGTGTTTGTTTGCCTGGGTTGAATCCTTCTACTACACTACTAGGGTACTTTCTGCCTACTACCCTTGGAAAACTCTGGAACTTTGCCTTCTACAACCCACTACCTCAGGATATCAAGAAAGTATGTCTACTTAATTCCTGGAATTGTAATTTATTACCAACTTAACCCTGTGTAGCTTGTGATTGCTCCCAGCTAAGCTTGCCAGCAGCAACCCCCACTCCATTTTGCCTTCCTCTCCCTTCCTTAGACTTTTAATTACCTTGTGCTCTCCCTCTCAGTAGTTTAAGTTACTGCCTGAAAGCCTCGGTGACTCTTCACTGTACCTCTGCTCTTTGCCCACTAGATGTCACTCTGTCCACATCTAAACTTACTGTACTAGTATATTCTTCTACCTTATTCTTCCTATTTCACATTTCTCACTCCTATCCCTCTCCTCCTTTGTAGTTCTCTCTGACCCACTCCTCCTTAAGCTACCTTTCTCATACCTTGACTCAGCTAGCTTTCTCTGATAGTTTTTCCCTCCTCTCTAGTAGACTCTGTGTATCCCGCTCCGTTCGCCCTGCGGGCTCACTCCGCTCCCCTCCCTACCCCCAATTCCCACCCCCCCAGGGGTCCTAACCTTATACTTCTCTAGTCCCACCCCTTACCCTACCCGCCTATCCTATTCTTTCCCGCTAAAACCTGAACCCCTCCCCTCTACACACCCTCTATCCTCCTCCCACCTTCCTCTAGTGTTTACCTACCCTCCTCTCCTGTTACTAGCATCTCACCTCTTCCTCAGTGAACACTCTTTCTATTCTCTCCCACTTACTTCACCTATCCCTCTACTTTTTATTTCCTTTTATATCCTTACCTCTCTTATTATTTGCTTTCCTTTTTGCCTTATATTTATACCTCCTCCTCTCTTACCCTATTCTTCAACCGTTACATTATAACCACCTCTACCTGTTTTGCTTGTAAATATGACTCCACACTTACCTACCCTGTTTATACTCTTAGCTTTACTCTCAGCCTCCCTTTTCTCAGCTTACCTTCTTACCTTCATTGAACATCCACTTAAAATCCAGCCAAACTATACACAGAAACATACATCTATTTTCAACACTTCTCTTACCTCATTCTTAAATTCTAATTCCACCCCTAGCTATCACCTTCCTAGATTCCATAGGCACTCTCACCTCACCTATGCCTTACCCTCTGATAAAAAAATGAAACAACTAACCCTTCCTAAAAGCAACTTCACATCCAGACCTAATGATCCTACCTTACAAGACAGTGACATTCACCCCAACCCTGGCCCTGTATATCCCTCCCCTCAAGCATCTAGGTCTAGCTTCAATAACACCTTACTCATAGGACATCTTAACATACGAAGTGTAAACAACAAAGTACCCTACCTACATGCCCTCTTAGATACTCACCATTTTGACATTCTTTGCCTCTCAGAGACCTGGCTAAAGCCAGTCACTAAAGATGCTGAGATTATACCCCAAGGCTATAATATACATAGGCTTGATCGTTCGAAACGAAAGGGTGGTGGAGTAGCAATTCTATTTAAGAACCATCTCAACATCTCCTACCTCCCAGCCTGTCCAACCCAGGATGGTAAAGCAGAAGCCATCATCACTAAACTCCAATTAAATGCAAAGAAAGCCCTTTACATCATCTGCATGTATATACCACCAGGCAACAATATACCTATCTTAGAAGACTTTCTCAGTTGGGTTTCCACTAATTACCCCCAAGAAACTATAATTCTGGGTGACTTTAATATAGACTGGAATACTATTAATAGTGAAAATCCCTCCTCTCACATAAACCTAAATGGTTTTACTCAATCCATTACCTCTACTACAAGACTTAAGCCAAATAAGAAACAGAGCATCTTAGACTGGATACTCATAAACAAAGTCAACATCACATATAAAGTAGGAACTTTACCTGACGACCTCAGTGACCACTGCTTAACTTATATCACTAGAGAAAAGCCTGATTGTCAAAACCTCCTTAACATAAGAAAAATACACTCTACCAAACACTTTAATATTGACCCATTTCAAAATTAACTCAAAACATGTAACTGGAACATCTTAAAATCACTTCCACTTAACGAAGCAGTATCATTCTTTAATTCTACTTTCCTTTCCATTCTGGATAAACATGCTCCTGAGCGTTCCATTAGAATGAAGTCTAATACAGCCCCATGGCTCTCAAATGAAACAAAGACATTAATTCACACTAAAAACAAAGTTTGGGCCAAATGGAGATGCCATAGAATCAGCTCTGATTTTCTTCACTTTCACCAACTTAGAAATCTTACAAAAAAAGCTATAATCACTGACAAAAGAAAATTCTACTGTGAACTTCAAGAAGCTCATTTCAATAAACCCAAACAATTCTAGTCTTCTATCAATAGACTCCTATCACCAGGAACAGCCAAAACTCCCTCCCCTCTAAACGCTGACCCAGATACCCCTTACCATACTGCAAATGCTTTTAACTCCTTTTTTACTGAAACTATTCAATCTCTTGCTAGACAACTGAACACCAATAACTTTTACCCTCCAAATAATCTAGTAGACTCCTCCTATAACTTCTCTCTTCAACCCATCTCTACCTCTTTCATCTACAAGCTTATTCTCAAACTAAAACCTTGTACCCCCTCTGCTGACAAGCTCCCTTCTCTCTTTCTTCAAAAGGCTGCTAAAGAAATTGCATACCCAATAAGTATACTCATAAATAGAACTATCCAAGAGGGAACCATCCCTGATATCTGGAAAGTCTCTCATATTATCCCACTACACAAAGGTGGTAACTCCATTGAATACTCTAACTTTAGACCAATTGCTCTTCTCTCACCTTTAGCTAAGATTATGGAGAAATGTATTCATCAGCAACTTGTACAGTATCTCTCTTTACACAACATTATAGCTAACTCTCAACATGGCTTTAGACCTCACCATAGCACCACCACTGCCCTCCTTTCCTTTGTAGATACCATCAACAACTATTGTAACACTAATCTTTTCTCCTCTGCTCTATTCATTGACCTCTCTAAAGCATTCGACATGGTTAACCACTCTTCTTTAATTAACATCCTTGAATCCCTCTCATTTGATAACCTTGCTATTAAATGGTTTAGTTCTTATCTAAGTAACAGACAACAAGCCGTTCTTTGGGACAACCACATCTCTTCCTTATTGCCCATTTCTACTGGAGTCCCTCAGGGCTCTATTCTTGGTCCACTTCTCTTCTCCCTTTACATAAACGATCTTCACTCTGTAATCCCTCAAGCTACCTGCATCCAATACGCTGACAATTCCACTATTATTTGTTCAGCATCTACCTCTTCAGATCTACTCTAACTCAAAATATCTTCAACACAGTAGAAACATAGTTTACTAGACAGTACCTCCTTCTTAATGCTAAAAAAAACTAAACTTCTCTTCACCCCCACCACTCGTACCTCCCCATTAAACTTCACCATCTTGTCAAATGATGCCACTGTCATCTTTCCTGACTCTACAACTAAACTGCTAGGAATAACCATTGATAACAACCTCACTTTTGATCAACACATCAATAACACCATCAAAACAGTTAACAGACAAATAGGATCCTTATACCGAATTAAACCATTTCTCACTCCTACCAGAGCTACTATCGCCCACTCCCATCTGATATCTACTCTCTTTTATGCCTCACCTATCTTCACGAACCTTAAGGCTAACCTAAATAAACTAGCAACTTGCTACAATAGCATTGCCCGCTTTGCCACTGGTAACCCTTTCAGAACCCATCACTGTCTTAATTTGAAACTCTTAGGCTGGCTAGAACTACAAAACTGTCTTATGATCTCACAACTTACTATTGCCCACAAGATATTGTACCAACCCGAAAACACCCCTATACTTTCACAACTTTTAATCCCTTATAACAATCTTACCTCCCTTCGATCCTCTTGTAAACTCATGACCAAATCCATAAAGTCCCACAACTTAGCTGGTGACTCTCTATTCACTAATACTGTAGGTAGAACATGGAATCTGCTACCCACAGATATAACTCTAATCGCTTCCTTACCTCTCTTCAAACAAAAAATCAAACTGTACTTCCAAAATCACTGGCTTTGTTCATGTAGTACTCCAGACTAACTTTCCTCATTCCCCTTTGCTCTACCTTTAACTTTATACTGTGCTTAATAGCTAGGCAAACACCCACCTTTCTCTTGCCCTTTTCACTCCTTTTATGCACTGACATACTTCTCTCATCTCTCCCCTCTCCTCTCTTCTGTCTTCTTTCTTCTTCTCTCTTCTAGACTATTGTCTCTCACTCCTCTCCAATTCTTGTATTACTCTTGCAATCCTTTCTAGTCTCTTCTTACATTATTTTATTTCTCTCCTACTAATTGCTGAAGCTTATTTACGTAGCCTTTAGCCTTTTAATTGTGATGCTTTGCAACTGACCTAGTATTTTTGTGTGGCTTACCTATATGTTGATGTTATTACTAAATTTATATTCTTATTGTACTTTTAATTTTTTTATGATTAATATGTCTCATTGTCATGTTTTGTGTGGAACTTTTCTCCCCGGGCCTCTACTGAAAATTGACATATATCCAGCTAGACTAGCCCGGTCAACAAATGTAAAATAAAAATAAAAAAAAAATAAAAATAATGCCATCATAACCTAAGGGTTAAAAGTTTTATGTGCAGACTCTTATAAAGGGGAACATGGGTGAGGTGTGGTGATATTTGCTGTGTTTTCCTCCCAGACCAAAAGATTACATTTACACTAGGGGGATGGCTATACAGCCTTTTGGAGAGCTCCACAGATTTTAAATTATGAGCAAAACCATCCTGAAACTATATAAGCAGTAAATTTATTCGGCAGGACATTCCATCTATCACCAGCAATATACACACTCCAGTGTTGGATGACTGCTTACCCTTCCCCTACTTCGGAGCTGTAACACAAAGGAGACGATAACCTGTCAGAAAAAAAAATAAAAACATATTAAATAAGTGTTAACATTATTCCATAGTGTACGTTGCTTCTAGTTAAAGGCTCCTCCCTTTCCCCCTATATTTCTTTGTTATTGAATTGACGTTTTACTAATACTACCTAGTCAACAGTCTAAAGGATGAAGCTGCTCTTAAATTACTTGTAACCAAAGTTTCTGTATTCTCTCATTAACCTGGTTTGGAACGGTGGCTTTCTGGTTGGCTGACTGGTTCTCTTATTAAATGGTCCACCTGTTTGGGTTCTTCTAGCTCCGTTCACCCTCACTGGGCTCAGGATCTCTCCAGTCCCCTACCCTACCCCTAATTCCCTCCCTACTCCCTGTGGAATTGTATTTAAACTTAACTAACCACTACCCCTAACTATCATCCAATCAAGATTCCTTTTTGTAACTACAGTAATTACAAACCAAATTATTATCCTACTCTATTCTACTATTCTAATTAATACACTCAACACCAATTACACCCTCTAACCCTTAGTAACAAAACCACCACCTATCAAGGACACAACAAAATCAATATCTACACCTACACCAACATGCTTATTTTATACTACACTATCCTAATTTTCCTTACAACCACTACCCACTACATTTCTTATCATACTTTCCTTAATAATCCATTCATCACCTACACTACCCCATTTCCACTCCCAAAACATAATATTAAGAATTCTATCTTAATAGCACCATCCATTTACGACACAACAAACTTCATATATTTTTCTCTCTGACCTACACTACCCATTTCCATCAAATACAATAACTTAATTTCAAAACTTCTAAAACTTATTACACTCATTACATCTCAACTTATTCTTAGTGGTGACATACACCTCAACCCTGGACCCACAAATACAACTCACTCAACTTCCCAATCCATGTCTCAACATCAAAGTTTCTTCAACATCCCCAGGAAAGGAGCTGACCTACGAATACTTAAGATCAACATCAAAAGTATACTTAAGGTACAAGAATTACATGCAACCATAGCTCTTTACTCACCAGACATTGCAATTATTACAGAAACCTGGCTAAAACCACATAGTAACAATAATGAAACTAAACCACAAAGGTATAATATCTTTAGGTTAGACAGTTCAAGCAAAAAAGGTTGTGGTATAGTTATTTTGTTCAAAAACAACCTCAATGTAGTACCCATTAATCAAAGTCCTCTAGACTAAATGTGGAAGTATAGTTTACAAAGCTAATAATTCAAGAAAACAACTATAACAGGTGCCTATATTCCCCCAGGTAACAATGTCAACAGAACTGAACAAACTCTCCAGTGGACATCACTCGCCTTGCCATATGAAACTATCACAATTGGGGATTTCAATATAGATTGGTTCACATGTGATTCTCCTGGATCCAGTAAATACATACATCTTCACAGCTTTTCTCAGAGAATTAATTCTCCTACCAGAGTTGAGTTGACAAATCATCTAAGAGTCAGTCAAGCCTGGACTGGACAGTAATTAACAGACCTTTACATCCTCTACATAGCGGATATCTTCCAAACACCGTTAGTGACCACCATCCAACCTATTTACTCAGACATCGCGTGAATCCATCTAAACTCAATACTTACTCCTAGATTCATAATAAAAGTCATTTCTCCATTACCGACTTCAAATTTATCTTAAAATGCTGTAACTGGTCAACTCTCAAGTTTCTTCCTCTACAGGAAGCTATACAGTTCTTAAATTCCACTTTCCTTAAAATGTTGGATAATCTTGCCCCTCCCAGGACAATAAGAATAAAATCTAACTATGCACCCTGGTTAAACAAGATCACTATTAAAAATAACAGATAACGCTTCGGATAAGCGGAAAACCACTACACCTCAATAAACAGGCTCATCAGGAGCTATGCAACAAAGCCAAAAAACAAATTAGACAAGACAAAATTAACTACTACACCACCAGCAAAACTAAATACCAAAAAGATTCACAAAAATTCTGGTCTAGTATAAAAAGATCCACAAAAATTCTGGTCTGGTATAAAAAGTTCTACAACTACGGCAAGTTAATATACCTTCGCCATCAACCAACACAAAAAAAACTATCGAAACACAATTCAACAAATACTTCAATGAAACCATTTTGGCCCATAAAAAGAACAGCTCTACATCTTCTCTACCCTACTTTAAAATTATTCAGGATAAGAATACCTTTTCCTTCCAGGCTGTCCCTATAGATGCTAAAAAAATATCTAATGAAACTTAAACCAACAACACTAGCAGCTGGTCAACTTCCTGCAGAATACCCAAAAATCTTTGCTGAAGCCATCTCACACCCAGTTTCCATCCTCATTAATCAATCCATCTCAGAACACAAAGTGTTCCATCCATTTGGAAAATACCACACATTATCCCACTGCATAAAGGTGGTAACTTAACAGAACTATCCAGCAATATCCTACCGCAATCTTATCCCTCTCCCATCCAAAATCTTATAAAGATGCATTCATTCTCAATTACTTAACTACCTCTTAACGCTAACACTTCTTTCTAATACTCGGCACAGTTTTCGTCCAAAACATAGCACTACTATTACTGCTCTGATGGTTTTTACCAACACACTAAATCACTTTAGAAATGAAGACAAACTAGTGTCATTCATATTTCTTCACCTATCCAAGGATTTCGATACTGGTTCCCACTAAAAAAATATTTTATTGTTTTTTCCAATCTTAATCTTAGCCATTCTATTATAACATGGTGTGGGTCAAAGGGAAATACTGCCAGCCCAGCTAGCTAGAATTTTGTAAATAATTATATGTCATTTGTGAATATTAATATGATTTATATAGAAATGTAACAAAAGGAGATACTTCCAGCACAGCTGTCTAGAATTTTTTAAATGGTTATGTGCTATTTGGGAATATCAACATAACTCATTGTTTGCATTACAAATGTATTAGAACTGTATGTCGTATAACATGGTTTGTACAGACATGTGCTGAAGAGACATACTGTAGAGTACTCAGTTTAAAGATGCATCCACAGTGTACCCTACTGGAAAAGATCATAAATGTATATAAACTATTGTAACTGTGTAAATGTATGTGTGCTAACACTGGGAACTGGCACATAGGTTAACTTGCAAAAGTTCAGGAAAAAAATAGTTTAAATTATTTTATAACTATGTAATAAGAGAAATGTTATTTTTCAGTTTCAGTGCAACAGGAAACCATGTCTAGAACTAGAAGCTTTTTTGTATGGTCTTTAAATTTGGAAGAATGTAAATTATTTGACAACTTCCACCACTTGCCAAAAGATCTAAGGTCTGTGTGTTTTTGCAGGTAGATGATAAAATCAATGTTTTTCACCTGGGATAGTAAGCTTACAAGATGTGATGTCATGCTGCAAGTATCCCAGCAGCAATATTTTAAATATTAATTTAAAAACTCTTTCAGAAAGAGAGAGACTGTGCATTTTCTATTTTGTCTGACAGGATATCAGCTGAAAAACCCACTCAACATATCTGTCTTGCCTTGCTATGAGTAAATCAGTCTAGGGTACAGTAATTTATCTTAGATACAGTTAGGAATATAGTGAAGTATAGCTTAGATGTTTTCTTTCTTTAACTGAGACTGTCCTACAATGTAGTTTTAAATATTTCCTGTGAGTTTGACTTCTGGAGTAACTGTGATTGTTTACTGAGCATTTTCTTGTTATTTTATTATTTATTATTAAATATATTTAAACCTTCCAATTGTGGCTGGTCTGTCTAGACATTTTAAGCTCTTAGCGTACTTGCATATTTATTTGGTGACTCTGTGTGGGCCACTCTTAAAAGCCTTGCTCTTGGTCGAATTACCATTTGAATTAATAGCAACATTACACAGTAAGACTGGACACCCTTTGCTAAGGGCCTTAAAGTAGCTGATAAGTAGTGGCTGGTGGCAGTAAAAACTACCTTATAGTATAGGCAGAAGGAGGCATAGCTAGTAAACCTGTGGCAGCCTTTCCCAGGAGTGTGAGTGTGTGTGTGTGTGTGTGTGTGTGTGTGTGTGTGCGTGCGTGTATATAAATCAAATCTCAGAGTGTGTGTCAGCTACTTGGGCAGGGACAAGAAGCATTGGTTGGACAGAGAGGGTGCTGGGGGTCTTGTCTTGGCCACTCAGATGAGAGCTCAACTCTATAGCTATGCCAGCGAGGAGTCTTATTGGGGATCGGGAGAAACCAGCCACAGACGGACTGTGATCTCTGTGTACTCTTAAGGGAAATTGCACTTTTACTGTGTGTGTACTTGTCATCCTCCCAGTGTATATGCCCCCCACTGTTGCCAGTGGTGAGGATTGAGGCTCCTTGCTTACTGGGTCAGTGGTGGGGCATCACACATGGTACCAGGACTACCTAGCCAGATGGCAGCAATCAGTTAAATGGCAGCAAAATCTATACCCTCTCCTGACACTCTAGGTGTACCACGGGGTTCAATTGTGGGGCCACTCCTCTTCACCCCATTTATTAACCTACATACTGCTAATCTCACAAGCTTCCCTGGTCCAGTAAGCAGATGACTGAACAGTAATTTGCACTGCTAGAACATACCACCCAGTAATCATTCCTAGAGGTAGAATCATTGTTTTCTAATGCTCAACTTATCCTTAACACCAATAAGACTAAATGTATGCTTTTTTATCCAACAAGATCCAAAGACCCCCCTCCTCTTATTTTAGTGCATCATTAACAAATAAAACAATCACTTCCCCAGTATCCCATACAAAGCTTCGAGTAATTATCGACAGCAACATGAAATTTGATATACATATAGCCTAGTCAATAAAAAAAAACATAAAAAAATCAAACTATATAGACATAAAAATTATTCACAAACAGCTCAAAAGCCACTATTGCTAAAACTCACCTAGTCTCTACTCTAATATATTCATCACCTATTCTCACCAACATTAAGAAATCAGACTTAAGCAAACCTGACACATGCTACAGTAAAATTGCAAAGGTCGCCACAGAATCTACATTTATCTCATCATTGCATAGCTCTCAAACAACTCTCTTGGTTAGAATTGCCCAACCTCCTAGCCTACAATCAATTGTCCATGGTCCATCAACTGCTCTATCATCCAGACAAAACTCCTGACCTCCTTTAACCTCCTTCAACTATACTCTGCTAATTGAGTCCTTCGTTACAACAACAAATTCCTAATAAATATGATTACATAACACTGCTGGAGAAACTCTCTATTCGAACTGCAGAGCTAAACTTTGGAATTCTCTCCTCCTAAACATAAAAACTACCACCAATACTACAACTCAAAAAGATCCTTACAAATCATTTAAACAAAACGTGGATATGCCCTTGGTCTAGCCCAACCTAAGGAAAGATATCCTTTAGCTGACAAGCCCCATGATCTGGTACAGATTATTTTAAAACATCTAATACTTGCGTACTGCTACTCTCTGTACCATCAAAATCTTGTCTAAGATTACTGCAATACTATGCACTATAATTTTCATCATTTTTGGCTATACTCTGCACTGTAATCCATTGTCACTGAAAATGTTGTGCTTAAATCATATAATGTCATATGAATTATTTATATCCCTGTACCTAATGAGGGTATTGATCCTTCTGTATAACTAAATTGTATTACTAGTGTAAACTTTATTTTAATGTCAAGCTTTTGACCCCGGGCCTCCGCTGAAAGGACAGCTTGCCCAGACGGACTTTCTCAGTAAACAAATATAAAATAAAGATGCAAATGTATTTATTTATATCTATATACCCCAGTGCAAAACTACATCTGTCAAGGGACATTCTGCTCAGGATTATATAGGCCACAACAAGGCCCAATGTGATTGCTGGGGACTGGAATTTGGCACCACAGGGGATGAAGTGGAAAAAGGAAGAAGAAACATTTAAAGGACAAAAAGGTGAAAAAGATTTGTTGGCACTCCTAACCTTCCTGGGTCTGCAAGATATTTAGAAATTAATAAACCATGACAGTTCCGATTTGGAGTTTACATTTTGTACACAAGAAATGGCATAGTTGGTCTAGGACAGAAGATTTTTGTCTCAAAGGAAGATATGGACTGTGTTAAAAAAAAGAAAAATAAGACCGGCCTGATTATTTTTCTCAAAGGGAAAATCTGGGTCCCCTGCTATGGAAATTTTCAACAGGGTGGTTGTTTAATCAACCTTTCACTGTTTGGCTGAAGGATATGCCCAAACTAATGAATGACACAGACATCAGTATAGCATCAGGGTGGGAAATGCTGAAATGACAACTCTGTCATGAAATTATGATGCTAAAACCTAAGTGGGTACAACAGGGCAGAGTGAAAAAGCAAATGTTGCAGGAACTCCAACTGAGGGGCAATCAATTCAACCTGAGAGATGAGTAGGAATAATGTCCTTGCTGAGGTCTACTAAAGAATTGGAGGAGGACAGCATCCTTAGGTTAAGGGGGTTAGTAGCTGAATTAAAATCAGTCCACCTCCCCAGCAGCACCCAAATCGCTGACAGCAAAACTCAGCCAGCATAGTGTGGAGAGGTCAATTTATCACATTAGGATTTGTAACTTCATCTTGTTAACTTACCTCATCTAGATGACAATTTTAGAGAGAATGACACAGGATCTTACCTGTTAAGAAACAAATGGTTTTAAGGGAGCAGTCTAAAGGCATAACTTAAGGCAATGATGACCTCCCAAGAGAGATATGGCTTCTGGCTTGGAACCAAATAACTTTAGCTTGGAAAAAAGAAGGTACTCACCATAACACTCCACATTTGTTGTCCATCTTCGCCTTCATTGTTACTAGGTTGGGTTTAGATCTGCCTTTAATTTTCAAGCTTGAGGTTCTCTGCCAGCTCGTGGCTAAAATCCCTATCCCAGCATGCACCAAAATCCTCTCCAGATCTTGTATGCCCTAATTATAAGGCTATGAGTATTTCAATGAAAAAATTAGAGGCTGATGTAGGTCAGGAGGTCAAGGTAATCCAACTGCACAGACTCTGTCTTCTAGAAGTAAAGAAGGATAGGGGGAAAGAGGATGGGATGTAAGAATTAAGACGAAGATGTAGAACACCCATGGAATGTTATGGTCCATACATAACATCTTTGTGATGTTGTCCTATCTCGCGCCTTCATTCTTACTAGGTTGGAACAGTGTCCCTACCACACTGAATCTTGGGTGGCTCAAGGGAGAATATTCCACAGAATTGTGGAACCAAAGGAGGCCCTATTCCTGGAGGCCAAATCAACTTTGTAATGAGTGATAAAGGTATGTGGTTTAACCCATGCTGCTACAGCACAAATTGCGTCAATTGGTAATTTAGCTAGAAAAGTTGAGGAGGTTGTAATGGCTCTTGTAGAATGGGCTTTAACTCTTTCTGGGAGGTGTTTATTTTGAGACTTATAGACAAAAGTTATACAATTCAAAAGCCATTTAGAAAGTGTAACTTTAGAGAGAGAGGGGACATTTTCTTTGAATCTGAAAAAAGAACAAATAACTGATCAGATTTTCAGAACTCTACAGTTCTGTGCAAGTAAAAATGTAATTGTCTATGCACATCCAATTGATGTAACATGTATTCTGTTTGTTCACAATTTGGGAAGAAAACTGGTAATTCTATAGTTTGGTTCAAATTTGATTCTGAAGCTACTCTGGGCAAAAAGGAAGGGTTTGTTCACAAGGACACTCTGTCTCTATGGAAAAATAATTAAGGGGGCTTTATTGACAAGGCTTGCAACTCTGACACTCTTCTAGCAGAAGTAATTGCTATCAAGAAAATGGTTTTCAAGGTCAAAAATTTCAATTTGCGAGATGATGCAGGTTCAAAAGGAGGAAAAACTATGTGGGAAAGGACAAAATTTAAGTCCCATGGTGTTGGAAGGTCTCGGATAGGTGGTCTTACCAACACAGTACCTTTAAGAAAAGCTTTGCATAGTCTACCAGACATTATATTGGAGTAGGAGTCCCCTAAATGAAAATTGGAGATCGCTGCTAGCTAAACTCTAATAGTGGCTGCAGCAGCACAGTCACCGAACAGTTTTGCTAGGAAATCTAGAATGGGACTGACTGGAGCAGAAAAGGGATCAATATGGTTATGAGTAGCCCATAAGGAGAATTTTTTTAAATCTGCTTTTATACATCTTCCTTGTTGAAGCCTTATGAAAAGAGATTAGAATGTGTTTAACAGGAGATGAAAGGTTTGGAAACCTGGCTATCACTGGAATTGGGGCAGCCAAGCTGTCAGTTTGAGCGTCTGAAAGGATGGATGGAGCATTCCTGACACGAGTCAGGTGGTCTGGAACTGGGTCCAGAATTCATGACTCCTCCCGAAGATGAGTCCAAAGGAAAGAGAACTAGATTTGACGAGGCCAGAATGGAGCGATGAGCATCAAGTTCCTTCCCAAGCAATTGGCATTCTGAAGTACTCTGGGAATTAGTGTAAAATGAGAAAAGGCACAAAGGAGGCCCAAGGGCCAATCGTGAACAAGTGCATCCTTTGGTGACTCCCTGGAGGGGGAATAAATGCAAAGTAGCTGCTGCATTTGGCATTCAGGGATGTTGCAAAAAGATCGCAGCGAGACTGGCCCTATTTTTGGAAAATCTTTTCCGCTACTTCCTGTTTTAGGGACCATTCATGAGGCATCAGAATAGCTCTGCTGAATCTCTCCACTATCATGTTGGATTTCCCCAGAATGTGCATTGCAATCAGAAAACTTTGGGAGGAGGATGCCCATTGCCACACTGCCATACTCTCAGGGCCTCTCGACAAAGGGAGTAAAGATCTGGTTCCTCCTTGTTTATGTACCATACAACTGACATGTCTGTCTAGATTGCAATAGTCGCCAGTGGAAGAGAGTCCTGGAATGCTTGCAACGCTAAAAGAACCACTCTTATCTCTAGGACACTGATGTGCAAGTAAGCCTTGTGATCCTGCCAGGTGCCTTGGACTGTCTTTTCCAGATAATGCCCTCCCACCCTGAGAGGCATCGGTGGTCACTGTGGCCACTGGTTAGGGGAGCACAAACGGTCAACCTAGAGTCACCTGAGTGGAGTAAAGCCACCAATGAAGATCCTTCTTGCACGTTTCTGTTATGATTACTTTGTGAGACATTGGCAGATCTTGCATAGACCACTGAGTGGACAGCGGCCACTGAAGAATTCTCATTTGCAGACATGCTAGTGGGACCAAAACTACCACTGCTGCCATGATTCCCAAGGCTTTTACAATCATCTTTGCTTGAGCTTTTGTCCTTCTTAAAAGGTATGTCACCTGATGTCTTAGAATTTGGATCCTTTCTACAGGAAGTCTGGCTGTCATTTTTGTTTAGTTTAATTCTGCCCTTATGAATACCACATGCTGAGAAGGTACCAAGGCAGATTTTTCGTAGTTTATTGTAAACCCTAGTTGGGAGCAGAGTTGTAAGGTTATGTCCCTTGTTTTTATTAGCAGATACCTAGTTGTGGCGGTTAGGAGCCAGTCGTCTAAGTATGGAAACAGAGAATATCAGACATCTCTAGTGAGCCGTTACTACTGCCATACATTTGAACACTCTGGGGGTTGTAGTGAGGCCAGCAGAGCTCGAAATTGGTAGTGACTGGCTCCCAGGTGAAAGTGCAGGTGCCTCCTGGATCGCTTGTCTATTTTTATGTGGTAGTACACATCCCGGAGGTCTATACAGCACATCCAATCATCTTGTCCCAGGAATGGGAATATCGACTGCAGTGTTACCATCCGCAGCTTGGTCTTTTTTACTAATTTGTTTAGAATGCTGAGATCCAGAATCTGTCTCCATTCCCCTGTTCTCCTTGGACTAAAAAGAAACTTAAGTTCTGGATCCTATTCGGTCTGCGGGGACTCTGGATGACTCTCTTGAATTTCTAGGGATGCTCGGTGTGCCTTTTGACTGGGTGGAAAGTCTGGAAGGGAAAAAGGGATGGTGTAACCTCTGGATAGGATGCTTTGTACCCATTTGTCTTTTGCAACTTGTTGCCAGGCTTCTGGGAACAAAGATAGGCGACACCCGACTGCCTCCAGAGCTGGACAAATGGGCCTCCATTCAGGAGCGTTGAAAGGGCTTACCAAAGAAAGATTCTCTGTCACCCAGATTCTGTGGGCCCCATCTGCCACGTGGTCAGCATCTTCCATTATTACTTCCCCCTCTGCTTCTGGAAGAAGTTTCACTGCATGTGTCCTGAAAAGACCCCTGTGATATCTGGAACCACATTTTACCTCTACCTCTTTGACCTTTGGGATAACGTCTAGTAGGCATGGAAAAATGGACTCCTATGGCAGACAGAGTCTTTCCTTCCTGTTCGCACCTGGTGAGTGTGTCCTTCACTTTAGGCCCGAATAAGGACGAGCTGAACAGGGCATTTACAAAAAAAGATTTAAAGGGCTCCGCAAAGTAACA
This sequence comes from Protopterus annectens, assembly GCF_019279795.1. Classification (NCBI taxonomy): domain Eukaryota; kingdom Metazoa; phylum Chordata; order Ceratodontiformes; family Protopteridae; genus Protopterus; species Protopterus annectens. The sequence continues at coordinate 126,900,589 of NC_056739.1, read as the reverse complement.
CAAGTGCATCCAAGAATGTGTCCTTAAGGAAATTCTAAAACCCGCTGCTCTACTCGCCCCCATCTGTTGTATATGAGATCAGTCTCATGGACGCGTTTACAACTGACTTTAGGAAAAAGAGCTGAGAGGATATTTTGTCTGCAACCCCCTCAGCTACTGAACCTTGGAAGTATCTCCTAGTACTTTCAGGAGATCCCTTTGCAGTCTTGTAAAATGAGTGAGGTAGTGCAGCAATCTGAGAGAAAAAGCCACTGAAGAAAAAATGCGCTTTCCATATCTGTCCATAGTCAGAGACTCCTTGTTCGGGGTATGGACAGAAGATGTCTCAGAGTTTCTTCTTGGTGGCTGCTGCCACAATCATACCATCTACTGGGACTCCCTTAGCTAGAAAAGCCTGGTCTGAGGGGGAAGTAATAAATTTGTTTGTCCTCCTATGAACAAGTTCCACTGAATCTGGGGACTTCCACACCTTTTGAGAAACTAGGTCTATGAGTTCAACGAAAGGCGGAGAGACTCAAGAGGTGGAAGGATGAGATCCGAAAGCATTCAGGTATACGAACTCCTCCACAGAAGGGTTGGTGGACCTCCAGCCGCCTCTCTGCTTTAGCATTTCCAGGATGTCTCCAAAGCAGACATCGGGAGGCAACTGTGGGTACCCTTCAGTTTCTTCAAGGTTCATATCAGAAGTGACGGACTCCTCTGGAGAGTCTAAATGCTTCCTCTTGCATAATGTCTTCTGAGGGACCTCCTCAGAAGGGTACTCTGGGGAGGTTTCGGAAGGGAGGGGGTACCCTGTGGGGCATCATGAGGCCTAGGATCTCTGTGTCCCTGTGGATGCTGGGGTATAGAGGCAGACACAGATGCTTTAGGGAACAGAAAGTCTGGCGATGACTGTGGAGCAGTCTATGGAGACAGCACTCATCACCTCGAAAGCCCCCCCCCATCCCTGATCCAAGGATATCTCTGAATTTGAATTAGCTGAGGGATACCCAGAAGCAGACACTATGAACCAGAGGCCAAGGAAGGAGCCGAGCTCAGACAAGCCGAGGTCCCAAGACGCAAAGTGGGATCCGACAACTGTCCGATCTAATGGTAAAAAAGAAGGTATTGGTACCACAAACGCATATGAGGTGAAACGTCTTCAAGTAATATCCACAAGCTGGAATAAACAAACAGTACTTTTATTAAGAACAGTTTACGTAAAACACTACAAGCGTTTTTCGTTCAGCACAGTGTCCGAACTTCTTCAGACAAACACTGGCGCTACCAACAGCCTGTGTTTAAATAATGAATTGGTTGTGACGTCATTAATTCATTAAATCAATTAAGTAAATTAATTTAACATAATTAAAAAACAAGCACCATATCTTATATATACAAGACTCTCCAGTCAGTATTTAAAGTGTATGTCTACTTTCTTTTCACACTTTAAATATAAACTTATGATAAAATCAATAATAATATCATTAACTGTCCGATCTAATTCACCCCCTGGACCCGACTGGAGATAGTCAGCTCCTAGACTCCTCCAGTTCCAATGGAGTTGAGGATGTCAGCCATAGTGGGATCCATAGAGCCCGTAGTAGGTCCCAAATCAGAGAGAGTTCCAATAAGACCAGCTCTGGATCTTCTGTCTCTGAAGCCAGGGGTTGGATTGGAGGAGGAATAGGAGGAGAAGAGTCGGATGTGGTAGGATGCAAAGCCCTCGGGATCGGATTCAACAATAACTTGGCCAGCGCTGGTGTCTTCAATAGCTTCTGCACCACCCAATAAATGTAGTCATCTGACAAACTCCTGGAAGACAAGCGAGGATTTGGGAGACTTTGATCTTTGTAGGATCAGAGATCGGTCCGAAGGCCGGAGACCAGCTCCGTAATTCAAACTCAACCGGCACCAAGCTAGAAGGTGTCGGAGCTGATGGAGATTTGTCTGATCTGATAACCTTTGGATCATAAGAAGATAGTTTTGACAACTTTTGTGTCAGCTCCAATAAAGTGGAAGAGGAAGACCTCTTTCCAGATTTGTTAGACTTTGAGGAGGGAGACTTGTCAGATTTGGATGGACCTGGACCTTCTTCCAGTGCCTCTGAGAAGGTTTTTTTTTAAAGTCCTTTCAGTATTAATCTGTTTTTCCTCTCCAGGAACGCTCTATGATAGAAAGCATGACTCCTGGAGATGGACGGCCCCAAGACAATAAACACAGTGTGTGTTTATCACTCAGGGGCATTTTCTTTCCACAACTGTTACATTTTTTGAAACCCATTGGTTTCGAATCCTTGCCAGACATTTTGATGAAGAAACTACAGGAAAGAAACAAAATAGAAACTCTTTTTTATTTTTTTTACTACAACTAAAGCTAGACCCTCTAATTTAAACGGGTCTAGTTACAGGGAGAAGTGGCATAGCCCTCTAACTTAAACAGGCTATGACCAAGACAAAACAAATAGTTAAACCAAGCCCTTTAACTTAAACAGGCTAAGTTACAGTTCTCTAACAAATGAACTGCATCTAAACTATGAGAAGAAATACTAAGAAAAAAATAGAAGTGCAAAAGGGAATAACAGCAGGGCTAAAATCCCGTTAACTTAACTATTTAACAGTAAAGGTGCTGGGAAGGAGACAACAAGGCCTAACAAAAGATGATGGCCAATTGCAAAACACAAGAATAGCAGCAAAAATTATCTAGATATAAACACAACTTAAGGTAAACACCAGAGAAAAAATCCACAAGTTTGACAAGTCAAGCAAGGTAAAGACAGATAATACTTAGACAGAGCTAGCAGACGAACAGCAGATCTTGTTTAGTGGCAAATGAGATCTGGGGAGGGTTCTAGTGCATCCTGGGATAGGGATTTCAGCCACGCACTGGCAGAGAGCCTCGAGCTTGAAAATAAAGGCTGAGATGGATCCAAATCCTACCTAGTAAGAATGAAGGCGACATAGGACAACATCACATCAGCTGTTTAATAACATCTGGAATGGGAGTCTTTGCACATTATCCTGGAAGCAGGGGGTGGTAGTTGTAATTAGGAAGGACAGTAGAAATTCCATAGACACATCTTACACACCTATTCGATCTTAAATCTTAATAAGGTTTTTATGACCCTTCTGGCCCAAAGGTTAAACAAGGTTATTCCTCTGCTGATTCACTCCGATTTTGTTGGTGGTAGGACTAACAATGGTATCTTAAGGCACCTAATGATTAAGCATGAGGCTTTGTTGACAGGTGAATGTGTGCCCTATATTTCCTAGAAGTTGTGAAAGCTTTTGACAAGGTAAAGTTGTTGTTCCTCTTCTGGGTAATGAGGTCTTTTCATTTTCCAGACAATTTGATCCAAGTCCTAACTGATTACATCATTACTCAGGTTAAGATTTCAGGTAGGCTATCTCACATATTGACTATTACCCAGTGCCACCAAACAAGGAAATTCGCCGTCTCCACTCCTCTTTGCTTGGTACAAACAGCCTCTTACTGCCATCATCAGATTAGGGGAGTTCAGTTGGGAATCACTAAACTTGAGAGTAGCTTTATACAAGGACAATACTGTAGTATCTGAGTAACCCACAAGAGGATGAAGAAATCTTGTTTATAATTCTTATGGAATTTGGTGTAGATTAAGTCAATAGGGATTAACCTTCGGCACCGGGACTTGACACTAGTGTGGAATCCAGGCTGGTGGGTTACTGGTCTAGTAAGACACTTGGAAGTGTGGTTTAGTAGCACATATAAGGAATCTAATGCTGCCATTCTTAAAGTTTTTTTTTCAAAATATTAATAAAAACCTCTCCAAATGGAGAACTTTACATCTGGATTATAAGAAAGTTCAGGTTATCCATTGGCATATCTTGTATCACTTGATATATTGGGCACAAGCTTTCTGGACTTTCTAGAGAACAAATAATTTACTTAGGTTAAAGAACTGGATACAATATTTTTTCTGGGTGCAATATAACCCTTGTATTAGCCAGGAGAAACATTCTTTAAAAAAGAATTGAAAGGCTTGGCATTTCAAGACCAGAGACTTATTTCTCTGCAGTGCTTTTTCCTATGGGGAGGAGGGTCCGCAGTTCTTCCTTGGTGGACTCCTAGTATAGGTTCAAATGATTAAACAAAAGAATAGATGGCTAGTGATGCTTGATATTGTTTATGATTTTTGGAGCTGTAATGCCAAACGAATGCATCCCCCACTCTTGGATGTGGGTAGCTCAAAAATGAGCAATACATATATAACAAAGGCCTTCTTAAATCATGGGGGGGGAGCTTATCCTTACTGGCTCCTCTTCTGTGACCGTAGGTGAGAATATGGCATGACAAGTGTGGAGCTGGTTGAGTTCAAGGGTAAAGTATTGGGATCAACTAATGACCAATAATGGTTTAATGTCCTGGGGTAAAACTCAGTAGAGATATGACCTTCCTCCAAGGGTTCAGTTTTACATTTTTGAGCTAAAGGAAGAGACTAATAAACTCCCCTGGGTTACTGCATTAGAAGAGGATAAGCCTGCGGTGGTAACCTGGGTTACATACTGGAGATACAACAGTTGGAAGTGTAGAGGACTAATTCCTCAGTTGCACATACCATTCTCAAACTTGCAAAATGGGGCGGTCCTGAATGCAGTGGGTAACTGGAGTAGAATTTTGGGAAAAGACATCTTAAGCACTGGTCATTTATTTATCAGACTATCCCCATATTAGCAGACTATCTCCCATGTTACCAAATTGAGGAAATCTGGAATCTTCACCTGGAAGTACCTTCATAGGTATTTTTATATGCGGACTGGAGTAAGTAAGCTTTTCCCAAGCATGGATTCAGAGTGTTGGAGGTGTAAGCCTGGTAGCATATTTTCTGGGAATGTAAAGAACCAGACAACCACAACATTGACTGGTTTATTAGATCAGGCTTGGGAAACAAAAAAGGCCTAACAAGTAACAGTTTTTAGGAGTCGGCTCAAAATGTGAGACAACAGGCCCATGGAACTCCTCTTGTTGTTAGCAAACAGTTAATACCAAGCTTTTTTAAAAACACTCAAGAAAACTAGTTGGGCATGATCCGATAGCAATGACTGACCTGTGCAGGACAGGGAAGGAAATGCTTAGTGGCTCAGACAGCAACACAGTAATCTTAAAGTGGTCTTGTTGAGACAAACTTAAAGGCAACTTAGCACCTTTGACTTAGCTTCTCAAGGAATGCGGAGCACATTATGAGGTGTTATTCCATTTAGTATTATAGTTACTCTCTTCCTTATGTTTTTCTCTCTTTCTTACCTAAATTCCTTGGGCTTCTTAGCCTTATATTACTGCATTCTAAACCTTTGTGGTTAGCACACATGTTCATATTGCCCTGTGTCTTGAGAAGGAAGTGTCAAATTATTCTGATTGTTTTTTGTTTGTCTTTTGTATACATTACCTGTCAATATACACAAATGTTTTTTAGTCACTTTAGGACTACTTCATTGGTTACTAAACACAAAGAAGGTGGTCTCTTGTGCCAAATCGCAAACAAGTAAATGAAAAAAGGCACAGCTGTTCCAGCTATAATGTACGAAAAACTTTTATTGCACAAACCACAGAAGGCAGACTTCACACAGATAACGCTGCTACAGTTGCCTTGTACGTTTTCATCAGCTAACTTCATCAGAATGAAGTAACCACATCAATTCCTCCCTATATATGCATTTGTAATTTAATTTAATCCAGTCAAGTCATCTGACCCATTAAATGCACTTAATTAAATGTGTAATGTCAAACAGCATAAAGACAGACTTGTAACTATAAAATTTGAAGTGTTGCTAAAATCACAGCCAATAAATACACATACTGTTGATAATAAGAACTTATAAGTTATATAGGTAACTTGTACAAATGTTAACATTTGTATATATAAAAGTTTGTATAAACTCCCAAATTATAATGAATGAGAACCTTGTGCAATAGCACCATCTTGTGGTGGTCGTTGATAAAATTAATAAAAGGTACAATTATTTTTTTAAAAGAGAATGAATATCTAATCATGTTAAATAGATGTTTGTTCAACATTTAACAAGTTAAAATCTCATAAAAATTATATAGATATGCACAAATATGTTGTATTATATTATATTTTTGCAGATCTTAATTTTAAAACAGGTTTTAGGGAAACCATTTCATTCAGACCAGGGGAGCTACTGTCATCCAATATTGTTTGCCAACATAACTCTTTATATTCGAAACAATCTTCCTATGGTCCTCCCCTGGGATCTACAGGAACCACTTCTATAACAAAGAACTGGAATTTCACCTGATCACATACTAATGTGCATTTGTATAAGGCATTATTAACATTTCCTTTCCTCATGTCATAATTGTGTTCATATATCCTTTGCTTTAATTTTCTCTCGGGTTTACCAATATAGAAGGAATCACATGCTTCACATACTGCAATATATACTAACCAACTGGTGTTACAATTTCTGTTGTAATAAGTCTACCTCTACTTTTTTAAAAAAAAGTCACTTTCCTTCACATTACAACAACAGGGACAACTACCACACTTACTTGTCCCTTTCTTATAGGTTTTTTGTGGGCCATGGGTGGCTCCTTCTGTAATATTGTTGGCATATGTGGTGCCACCCCTTTTAATTGCCTATAATACTCACCCTGGAAATATATAAAGTTATTCTTTAGAATTAAATCCATGAGTACTAGGCATGTACGAAGGCAATTAAAAGGGGTGGCAATGAGTGCACACTGTGCACCCACATATGCCAACATTATTTTATTATATTGGGAGAACAAGTTTGTTTTTAATTCAGAGTTCCAACAGTGTTGGAATTATTATGGACGTTTTTTACAGGAAAGGAATCTTTTCCAATACACACTTACATTACACTAGCTTTCACCCGCCACACCAAAAGAAGGCAATTGTTAAAGGACAGCTGGTGAGAGCAAGTAGAATGACCTCAGATGAGCATGATTTCGAAGAATGTGAATATATTGTAAATATGTTTAAGGAAAGGGGTTACCCAGGTTATTTTTTACAAAACATTATTGAAGAGGTAGTCAAGGCAAGGACGACTACATTTTCACCTATATTAGGAAATATTGAAAACACAGTAAATATTAACAAAGAACATCACCTGGATGGGAATGGTATCAGTCTGCCTTGACCATCACATATGACGGGAAGTTTTATTTGATTAGAAATATTATTAATAAGGAATGGAATAAATTTTGCTAGTTTAACTGAGTTGAAAATGAATTTTGAAGAACCTCTCAGGTTAACATACAGAAAAGGTCGTAATATTAAAAATATTACAGAAGGAGCCACCCATGGCCCACAAAAAAACTATAAGATAGGGACAAGTAAGTGTGGTAGTTGTCCCTATTGTTGTAATGTGAAGGAAAGTGAAAAAATGTTTTTAAAAAGTAGAGGAAGACTTATTACAACACAGGGTTTTGCAAATTGTAACACCAGTGGGTTAGTATATATTGCAGTATGTGAAGCATGTGATTCCTTCTATATTGGTAAACCAGAGAGAAAATTAAAGCAAAGGATATATGAACACAATTATGACATGAGGAAAGGAAATGTTAATAATGCCTTATACAAACACCAAAATTCCAGTTTATTGTTATATAAGTGGTTCCTGTAGATCCCAGGGGAGGACCATAGGAAGATTGTTTCGAATATAAAGAGTTATGTTGGCAAACAATATTGGATGACAGTAGCTCCCCTGGTCTGAATGAAATGGTTTCCCTAAAACCCGTTTTAAAATTAAGATCTGCAAAAATATCATATAATACAACATATTTGTGCATATCTATATAATTTTTATGAGATTTTAACTTATGTTGAATGTTGAACAAACATCTATTTAACATGATTAGATATTCATGCTCTTTTAAAAAATTAATCTTTAATTCCTGCTTTTGCCCTGGCTGCTGCGAGTCCCTGGCCCCAGAAGAACTCAAACTTTTATCTACCTCCTCCTGCATTAAGAATTGGGAACCTATCTGCCTAGTCTTTAAGGACCCCTTCCATTAAATTTTCAGTCACTCCAGCGTCAACCCAAAGAAACCTGCTGCCCTAGCACATTTTTCCAAGTTCCAAAGTGAATAAGAAAGTATGTTCTTCCCTAGACCTAAATGATAAGCTGAACCTTTTTGTAATTATCTAGTGTTGTATATATTTTTTTAGTGACCGAGCCAGGAATCCAGCAGCTATACCTCTCCCTACCCCTTAAATACTGACCTTCTCCTCACTGACTACTATCTAAGACATCTCTATCTGCTATCTCTGCCACAGCTACCTATTGCTGTACCCTACTATTTTGTCCACTAGGTGGCAGTCTAACCTTAAGCTTGTGCTGCATCCTTTACCCCACTTTTCCCATACTTTATCTCTTGACTACTTTCCAATCTTCCTGCTGTACTACACTATTCTTCAGGCCCCCCCCCCCCCCTATCCAGCTATACTACTATCATTATTTTTCACTCTATCCCTCAACTACCTAATAGTTGCATTATCACACCCTACTCACCTGTAAATACCAAGAGTGCCTCAGGAAATCTGCTATACACAGATTGTCTCTGCTGAATCTTCCTTCTTCTGCTTGGATACCTATTAGATTCTCCTTCTTACTTAAACCTCTGTACTCATTTGTCCCTTTCATAGCTGCATTGTAGGTCTCTTACATGCCCATGCCTTTCCTTTCTCTCACTCATCTGGCACAAAAAATAAAACAGATGTAAGTATTAACACTAATGGCTTACTATTGGGTACTCCACATTGCTTACTCTCACTACTAGAGTCTATGCCCCTCCCTGATCTACCTGTTCGCCCTTTTTCCTGTCTCCTCCTCTTCCCACCTCATATCCTCCCCAAAGAGCATATAGTTGGGAAGCCCTACGTGGCGCCATCTTTATAATTCCTGCTTTTGCCCTGGCTGCTGCGAATCCCCTGGCCCCAGAGAAACCCTTATACTGTAAGTTACATTAATGTTTTAATTAACAATGAGGATGATAATGGTTGTCCAAGCTGATATTTGTTGAACTGTACTATCCTATGTCTGCAATATTGTGTGAAAAGATTTATATTAAGTGTATTTGCAACAACTGCTTATGGTTACGTGCATACTAAACAGCTATCTAGGTTTAAGTGCCTACCACGTGCATGTTTAACAAGCCACTCTGCTTGTTGCGAGAATGACGCATTTCTCTTAGTGTCTATACAATTAAGTTCTTCTGTTATTACTTTTGTGGAGGACCTGCTAATTATTTAGTGGCATTAAGCCTGGTTGAATTAAATCTACTTATTGAGCCCAGCTGTATTTCATATGGTCTTAACTCCTGATCCCTTGTAGTTGTGTTGTATATTTTAGAGTGATAGCGTTGCCTAGCCGTTGGCCGACAACTCTCTTTCAGCAAATGAACTACTTTGTAAGCACTTTACAGTGATTCCCTAGTTTTTCTGGTCGGTATACCATGTCCAAAGGCTAGAACAGTCTGTTGTCTGTAGCGACAGACTACAAATATCAGTGTTAACTCGCTTTCAGCAACTGAACTAGTTTGTAGGTATTTTACAGTGATTACCTAGCTTTCTGGTCGGTAATCCATTTCTAAACGCTAGAATTGGTTTTGTTGTTTGTAGTGATCGGCTGTAGATACAGCGCTTTCCAAAGGTCCGGCTATAATACTGATAGGGGTGGTTATTATTCTGCTCATAGGGCATTTTTTTGTCTACTGTTAATTAGGAGCTCCTAATTAAGAGGTTGTCTTGTCGCTTGCACACTTATTCCTGTATTTACTGTGTGTATCCAATTTATGTTTTCCTATCTTGGAAACTGGGATATTTTATGACCGGTGCTCTACTGGTACCTTCCTAAAAAGGGAAATAGTTAATACCCACCCTTATGAAAAGTAATAAGCCTACTAACTGAAACTAAAAAGCCTACTAATTGTACCAAATGTAGCTGAAATGTAAAGAAGCTTATTAATTGAACCTTGACTGTTCAGGTTTTCTGTAGGGATTGATTAAGTCAAATAATGGGCTAAACGGAATACTACTAGTCCATTTTGTAAAGTGAGCAAGCGATTTGGGCTTAGAGCAGATGGCAAAGCTCTTACTGGGAGAAAAATTCTAGTGGCCGTTACTTGCACCTTAGCTTGTTGAATATCTGCCCAAATCATGTTAATTACTTTCAACATGACCTCTTAGGGTTTGTGTAATTTTGGGATGGTTGTATTTCACTATTTGTCTTTTTACCTCACTGTTCCATTATACTGACTATTTTTTGTTACCTGCTTTGTTTTTCTCATTAATGCTCATAGCAGTGGGAATTAAGAATCTTATTGTTCTCATGTCTCTGCATAGAACTGCATGCTATTAGTTGTCACCACAGCTCTCTAACTATAACTTTGTGTTTTATTGGGACAGAGTTGTATTTCAGGTGCTAGCTCAGAATGTTATATGTTAGTAGTCTTACAAGGTGTATGCATTCAAGGTGCTCTTTATCACTGTAATAACCTGTGTCTACAAACTTGACATTATTGCTGCCTAATCACTTAATTGTACTTTTTTTCTCTCTCTAACCTTCCCAGTTTATCTACCTTTTCTCCTGCATTAAGAATTGGGAACCTATCTGCCTGGTCTTTAAGGACCTCTTCCATTAAATTTTCAGTCACTCAACCGTCAACCCAAAGAAACCTGCTGCCTTAGCACATTTTTCCAGTTTCCAAAGTGAATAAGAAAGTATGTTCTTCCCTAGACCTAAATAAGCTGAACCTTTTTGTAATTATCTAGTGTTGTATATATTTTTTTAGTGACAGAGCCAGGAATCCAGCAGCCATACCTCTCCCTACCCCTTAAATACTGACCTTCTCCTCACTGACTACTATCTAAGCCATCTCTATCTGCTATCTCTGCCACAGCTACCTATTGTTGTACCCTACTCTTTGTCCACTAGGTGGCAGTCTAACCTTAGGCTTGTGCTGCATCCTTTACCCCACTTTTCCTATACTTTATCTCTGACTGCTTTCCAATCTTCCTGCTGTACTACACTATTATTCAAGCCCCCCCCCTCTATCCAGCTATACTTCTATACATTTTTTTTCACTCTATCCCTCAACTACCTAATAGTTGCATTATCACACCCTACTCACCTGTAAATACCAAGAGTGCCTCAGGAAATCTGCTATACACAGAATGTCTCTGCAGAATCTTCCTTCTGCTCTACCCGCTCTGTTCGCCCTGCGGGCTCACTACGCTCCCCTACCCTACCCCCAAATTCCACCCACCTCCAGTGTTTCTACATTTATACTTAAACCACACCCCTTCCCTTTACTGATCATTAGCACTTCAGTACTCACTTTACATATTTAAATCCTACACACCCACTTTTCATACTGCTTGCCATTCTGCTACCCCTGAAATACTATCTCATTCCAAACTCATTATTAGGCCCTACATCATTGAAACTTTATTATCTCCTTCACTGCTAGTATGCCTTTAATTTTCAAACCAAAACGTATTTACCCATCTCTTTTACTTCTCCTACTACCTATTCTATCTGTACCCTATATTCTTACCTTATATGAAAACCTACACTATACGGAGTCCCACCATCCCTTAAAGCAGTCATTACTACACAGTCAATTACATTTCCAATGCCATTCTAACATAACAGCCACCTCCACCTACCTCTTACCAAAGTTTCACAGGGTTGCCCATATTACTTGCCTACAAGCTAGGAAGTCACAAAATATTTTCTGTAAACTCCTGAGGTTTACACATATTCTGAAACAACGTCCTCTACTCCATGGTGACATTCACCCTAACCCTGGACCAATCAATAATACCCCAATTAACCCCTACCGACCTCAAGCAAACACCCCATTCACCCACACTAGCATCCACAACTCTCTGCTCATAGCAAATCTCAATATACAGAGCTTAAATAATAAAATTAGCCAACTACATGCCCTGCTAGACATTCATTCATTTGATATCCTATGTTTAACAGAGACTTGGCTCAAACCAGTAACAAAGGACAATGAAATTATTCCACCTGACTATAACATCTTAAGATTAGACCTTACAACCAAAAAGGGTGGAGGGGTAGCAATTCTATACAAATCTAAGTTACGTCACTGCTTTAGATGTAAAACTACCTTTTAATAGTAATGCTGAAATCCTCATCTCTAAACTACATATCAATGCTAGTAAAGCTTTGTACATTATATGCTCCTACCTACCTCCACGCAACAACATTAACATCCTAGAAAATATCCTTTCCTGGCTTTCTACATCCTTCCCACAAGAATCCATTCTACTTGGTGATCTTAATATAGATTGGAACAGCTGTAACCTCACCCAAACCTGCAACCCATATCAACCTTTATGGATTCTCCCAAATAATTACCAGTCCAACCAGAATCCATAAACCCAGCAGCAAAGAAAGTATCTTAGACTGGATCTTAGTAAACAGCCATAATCTATCTTATAAAGCAGGTACCCTTCCTGATGATATTAGTGACCACTCCCTTACTTACATAATCAGACAAAAAAACTTTATTCCCAACCAGACTCTCTTTAAAATTGCCCGGAACAAAAAAATATTTCAATCCAGCAAGCTTCCAAGCTGAGCTTCAAGCCTGTGACTGGTCACCCTTAAAACTACTCCCTCTTGAGCAAGCAGCAATCTATTTTAACACTAAATGTTTACAAATCCTGGAATACCATGCTCCTATTCGCTCTATAAGAACTAAAAGTAAAGCTGCTCCATGGCTCACTAAAGACACTAGGCATAAAATCTTACTAAGAAATAAAATCTGGTCTAAATGGAGAAACTCTAAAAACCCAATAGATCATCAAAATTTTAAAGAGCTGAGAAATGCCACTAAAAGATCAATAATTCTTGATAAAAAAAACTTCTACTTTAAACTACAGGAAAAACATCAACAAAAAACTCATACTTTCTGGTTGGGTATAAATAGACTTCTATACCCAGGACATTCCAAGGCACCAACCCCATCAGGTCTCTCTCTTAACAGTCCCAGCCAGATTGCTAATGCTTTCAATACCTTTTTTACTGAAACTGTTTAATCTCTAGCAAACTCCTTACCTACCGTTAGCTCAACTCTCCTATCCTCATCACCCAGAATACCCCCCACCTTTCATTTAAAACCAGTTCATACATCCCTTATCCACACCTTACTCCAAAAACGTAAACCATGTACCCAGTCAGCTGATCTCCTACCAGCTGAATACCTACAAACTGCAGCAAAAGTACTTGCCTATCCCATTTCCATACTAATTAACAGAACCATTACTGAAGGCACCATTCCATCTCTCTGGAAAAATCTCTCACATTATCCCACTTCACAAGGGTGGTAACTCAACCGAACTCTCTAACTTTCGCCCCATAGCCTTACTCTCTCCTTTAGCTAAAATTATGGAAAAATGCATCCACCAGCAACTACTTGATCACCTTCTCCAAAATGACCTACTAGCTGACTGCCAGCATAGTTTTAGGCCCTGCCATAGTACCACCACTGCTCTCTTATCCTTCTCTGACTGCATTAACAAACATCGTAATAACAACATGCTTTCCTCTGCACTTTTTATTGACCTCTTTAAACCCTTTGATATGGTTAATCATCAGACACTTCTAAACATACTCAAATTACTCTCTCTTGACACACAGGCACTAAAATGGTTCAAGTCCTACTTAGAAAATAGACCTCAAGCTGTCCTTTGGAACAATCCCCTATCCACACCTCTCCCTATTACCCTTGGTGTCCCTCAAGGCTCTATCCTGGGGCGGCTCCTTTTTTCCATTTTTATTAACAATCTAAATATAAATCTTCTTCAAACTACCTGCATACAGTATGCAGATGACTCCACTCTAGTCTGTGCTACTCATCTTCATCTGAACTCCAATCCATAAGTCAAACTGTATTTAACCTAGTAGAAAACTGGTTCCTTCAACGGTGTCTCCTCCTAAATGCCAAAAAAAACTAAATTATTATTATTTACTCCAACATTAAAATCCTCCCCAATAGACCTCACGGTTACATCTAACAATGGTACAGTCATAGCTCCTGACTCAACCACCAAACTCTTAGGTGTAATAATTGACCACAACCTGAACTTTGGCTCCCATATTAACTTGACTATTAAAATTGTAAACAGAAAACTCGGTACCCTTTACAGGATAAAACCTTTCCTTACCCCAGAAGCAGGAACTACCATTGCCCATACCCATCTGATCTCTACACTCCTCTATGCCTCCCCCATCTTTACTAATTTCTCCAAAAGCAACCTCAACAAATTGGCAACCTCCTATAACAACATTGCCAGATTTGCCACTGGCTTCCCATTTCAAACTCACCATTGCCAAAATCTTAAACAGCTAGGATGGCTAGAACTGCAAAATCAGCTACAATCTCAACAACTTATCATCACCTATAAGACTTTGTATCATCCAGGTAATACTCCTATTCTATGTAGCCTCATTTCCCCCTACAAAAATCTTACTACCCTTCGCTCAGCAGATAAATTACTAGTATCCTTTTAAAAATCGTAAAACAAAGCAGGTGATTCTCTTTTCTCTAACTCTGTAGGGAAAACCTGGAATAGGCTTACCAGCAAACTAACATCTCTTACATCATTACCACTCTTCAAAAAGCAACTAAAAATATTTCTTAAATCTCAATGGCTATTGTCCATGTACTAATCCAGACTAACACCCCCCCCCCCCCCCTGTTTATCCTTACTGCATTTTTTCCTTCCTCCTAACACCCTTACATTGTGATAGTAAGCCTCCTTACTTTGATATCTAGCCTGGTCTTTTCAGGTAATTACCACAGAATACATATTTCTGTAATAATCAACTTGCTGAGACCACATGTTTCCACTTTGTATATATACTAACTTCATGTTGTTTTTGTTATATTTGAGCATTTACTTTTAAAAAACAACCTTCATTATTAGTTTGAATCTGTTCTTTTTTCTAGTCTTCTATATAATTGTCAAACCTCTCCTGTGTAAATATGTTTCTTGTAATACTGCATTGCCGTTTCTTTTTTGTAAAACCTGTACTGATGATCTTTATGTTTAATCTTTATTGACTATGTATATTATTTTTTTTTATATCTCTTTTGAATTAATAGTGTAACTGGAGCTCATCTCCCCAGGCTTCTACTGAAAATGGACATGTATCCAGTTGGACTAGCCCGGTCAACAAATGTAAAATAAATAAATAAATAAAAATTAATTGTACCTTTTATTAATTTTATCAACTACCACCACAAGATGGTGCTATTGCACAAGATTCTCTCATAATTTGGGAGTTTATAGAAACTTTTAAGTTATATATACAGTTTTTAACATTTGTACAAGTTACTTATATAACTTATTTACAAGTTCTATTTATCAACAGTATGTGTGTTATTTACTGGTTGTTATTTTAGCAACACTTGAAATTTTATAGTTACAAGTCTGTCTTTATGCTGTTTGACATTACACATTTAATTAAGTGCATTTAATGGGTCGGATGACTTGACTGGATTAAATTAAATTACAAATGCATATATAGGGAGGAATTGATGTGGTTACTTCATTCTGATGGTTAGCTGACGAAAACGTACAAGGCAACTGTAGCAGCGTTATCTGTGTGAAGTCTACCTTTTGTGGTTTGTGCAATAAAGGTTTTTCGTACGTTACAGCTGGAACAGGTGAGCCTTTTTTCATTTACTTCTTCAATGGTTCCTGTCTGTCAAGCTGGGGTTTTTGAGGAAGGTAAGGTCCAGTTAAGGTTAGGAAATTTCTCTTTAGTGCCAATGTATTTTTTGCATGCTTAGTGAAGTCTGTATACCATGCGTGCTAGATGTTATAGTGGGTGTCATGCAGAGCCTATCTTATTTTGATTATACCATTGCAACATGCTACTTTACATAATAAGCCTTGGATTTCGTCTGACGTTCCGGTATTACTGGGCCGAGTGGTCTACCGGTTAAGTGATCATCCACCAAGGCAAAGGCAAACCATACCACTCATAAGGACTGCACAATTATTGTACTTTTTCTGACTGAAAAATAACTCTTAATAAAGTCTGTGTAGATTGGGGGGAGAGTATTGACCCCTTTTTATAGATTTTTTTTCCAGAAATCATAAAAATGAAGGTTTGTCTGAAGAAAAGGGAAAAACTGAGCACTACATTTCAGAATACTTAAAACAGATTTAAGAGCACCTGGCCAATACAACTGTCATTAAATCTGTTTTATGCCAACCTTGAAAGCACTTACATTGACTGCAGATATCTTTCAACAGGTATAATTTTTTTCTATACTCAACACAGATAGGGTGCTTACAAACCAAAGCTTAGTTAACATGCACTAGTACGGATGCTATCTATTTGGCAGTTTGTTTCTATAGCTCATTTTACTTTACACGGGGAAGGTGCCAGTGTGCACATAAAATAGTGGAAACAATCACTCTGCAAGCATGTCAGAAGATACACCACTCACTGCTTTGTTTATATTTATTGGAATTGACACAACTTAAAAACATGGTCATGATTATGGGGTCTGGCAACTATGTTTATACAAAAAGTACAGTTGTGTACACTTACTATAAATGAAGATGTTTGAGGGCATTCACTGTTGCAGTCCTCACATTTGGGTTATCCTGACAGGGGTAGCCCTCAGTCGGCCCGAATACCAGAGGCTTAGTATTTCTGCATCGGTTGCCGTCGCTCCAGGACTGATGTCAGGTCATCAGTAGTATAAAATCAGGCAGCCGACGTCATTACATCAGTTTTTCTTGCCCTGTCAGGAGACCCCCAAATAGCGAGCTAGGTTATGGTGGAAGAACACCATCAGTAGAAAGTAAATACCAAAAAATCCCTGTAAAGAGAGAGAGAGACAAGGGGGATGGAGGGAGGGGAAACAGGACTGCAACAGTGCATACACTCAAACATCTACATTTATGATAAGTGTACTCAATTGTACTATGCTCTTCGTGTTTCACTGTTGCAGTCATCACATTTGGGTTGATTCCCAAAGCTGAAGAAAAGGGTGGAGGCAGTCAAGAAGACTGTGGCTTGGCTAGGATGCCCTGCAAGACTGCAGTGGCAAAGCCTGCCCTGGATTTGGAGAAGATAGGCAGGTGGTAATATTTAGTTAATGTATGAACAGATGTCCATGTTGCAGCCACCAGGATGTCCATGGTGGGGACCCCTCTGAGAAAGGCTACAGAGGTGGAGGTTGCTCTGGTGGAATGTGTCCTGACCGCCTCTGGGGGTGGTTTCCCATGCTGTCTGCAGCAGAAGTGGATGCAGTGTGCTATCCATTTGTAGACTGTTTATATATGGCCTTGTCTTCTGCTCCTGCTGCGAAGCTGACTAGCAATTTAGTTTTTCTGAAAGATTTAGTCCTGCCCTGATAGGATCTGAGCTGTCTGTGCACATCTAGAGAGTGCAGAATCCTCTCTTGTTTTGTGGGTTAGGGAAAAAGGTGGGCAAATGTATGGATTGGTTGAGAGCCACACTGGACACCACTTTAGGCATAAAAAGATGGCTTAGTCCTGAATGAGACTTTGTCAGCATGGAAAATTATGAAGGGCTCTAAAGTCATGAGTGCTTGTAGCTCTGATACTATTCTAGCTGAAGTGATGGCCAGAAGCAAGGCTGTTTTCCAAGAGAGAAATTTTTAACTCTGCTGAAGCTGCAGGTTCAAAGGGGGGGGGGGGGGGGGTGAGCTTTTCCAACACAAAGTTGAGGTATCAAGCTGGGGTAGGAGCTCTTCTGGGTGGCCTTAAGTTGTTATCCCCTCTTAGAAACTGTATGATGAGAGGGTGTGAGAAGAGAGGAGACTCTGTACTGTAATGAGCAGAGAATGCAGAGGCATGAATTTTAATAGAAGAGAAGGATAGACCCCTCTGTAGTAGGTCTGCCAGGTAATTCAGGATGAGAGGCAGGGAGGGCTGTGCTGTTCTGGCTGCCTTAGCCTGGATCCAGGTGCAAAACCTTTTCCACTTGTCAGCATAGGATTTCCTAGTGCTGGGGCATCTGGCCTCCTGTATGACATCCAGGATTTGTTTGCTTAGGCTGGCAGCTTGAGGGGTGGTCAGGGAATATGCCAGGCTGCCATATTGAGGGTCTGCAATTGGGGATGCATGAATTCTCCATTCCCCTGGGTCAGGAGTGTTGGGATCAGTGGTAGGTGCCATGGTAGCAGCAGTGACAGGCTGCGGAGCAGTGGGTACCAGTGCTGGCATGGTCAGTCGGGGGCAATCAGGATTGCCCTCAGTTTTTCCTCCCTTATTCTTAGCAGTACCCTTGATATGAGTGGTAGAGGGGGAAATGCATAGACCGAGAGGTTTATCCACTGGAAGGCTACAGCATCCACTTTCCATATCTTGCTGTGAAATTCCCTGGTGCAGAATTTGCTGAACTGATGATTGGAGTGGGAGGCAAAGAGGTCGACCTTTGGGGTGCCCCATTTCTGGGTTACAAGGGTGAATGTTCTGTGCTGTAGCTGCCACTCGTGTGGGCCTAGCAGGTTTCTGCTTAAGTTGTCTGACAGAGAGTTTAGACAGTCTGGCAGGAATTGTGCTAGCAGGTGTAGTTGCATGGCTGAGGCAGTGTGTCAAGGTGAGCCTGCAGAGAGGATAAGAGTGAGTCCCTCCCTACTTCTTGATATACCACATCATTGTGGTATTGTCTGTTTTGATCAGTAAAGGCCCCAGTGAGAGTAGGGGTCTGAATGCTGTCAGGGCATGCTGAACAGCTAACATCTCTTTTTGGTTGATGTGCAGATGTATTTGATTTGGGCTCCAATGGCCCTGAATGCACCTGCCGTCCAGGTGTGCACACCAGGCACAGTCTGATGCATCTGTGGTGAGGGTCTGGGCAGCGTGGGGATGTGAGAAGGGAAGTCTCTTGTTGTGGTTGCAAGCTGCTGCCCACCAAAGAAAATTTTTCCTTAGTCAAGGTATCACTGGTGTATGAGAGTTTCCAGTTCTTGAGAGTGTTGACACCAAAAGCTTTTTAGGTACCACTGTAGTTTCCTCATATGCAGTCTGGCATATGGAATGAGTAGAATGCAGGAGGCCATGAACCCATAGAGCTTGCAGGATTTTCCTTGCAGTTAACTGGGTTCTGGTGGCTAGTTGAGAGAAGTAGCCTGTCAGGTAGGAGTAAGGAATGCCAAATGGGATGCGGTGTCCACGCTTGCTCCCAGGAATACAATTTTTTGTGTGGGGACTAGTACTGATTTCTTTTCGTTGACAGTATACCCCAGGGAGGTCAGCAGGTTCTTTACAAAAGTCAGGTGCTGTAACAGCTTTTCCGGACTATCTGCCTGAATCAGGCAATTGTCGAAGTATGGGTAAATTTGAATATTTCTTTGTCTGCAAAAAGCAATGGTGGGAGCCAGGCATTTTGTGAAAACTGCAGTGGATAAGCCAAAGGGAAGAAGTGCAGAAAACTGGAAGTGCACAGATTGTGCCCTGAAACAAACGTATTTCCTGCATGATTCCCTGATTGGGATGTGTAGGTAGGCCATTCTTAGGTGTAAGGTGGCTAACCAAGCATCCTTGGAAAGCATTGGTAGAAGTTGCTGGAGGGTGAGCATTCTGAATTCTGGTATCACCAGAAATGTGTTTAGAATGGATAGATAGAGGATGGGGCACCATGTGCCCTCTTTCTGGGTACTAGGATGAGTCTAGAGTAGAAACCTTGGCCTATCTGTCCTGTCCTGCAGGAACATGCTGTATTGCCCTCATGAAGAGCAGGGAAAGGACTTACTTTTTGGCCTCTACCCATTGGTTTGGAGTAAGATCTGGGAACCCTTTTGTGGTTGGCAGAGTGTGGAAATAAAATTTGCTTCCCTGGGACACTATGTTGAGGACCCATTGCTCGTTGTTAATAGTGGCCCAGTTGCTTGCGTGGAAGGAGAGCTTTCCTCTTAGGGGTACAGGCAGGTGGGCAGAAGTAAGGGGTGGAGGTGTAAAGTCATTGTGAGTTCTTACCATAAGGGGGTGGCTTTGCACTCCATTTTTGAAGAGGAGGAACTCCATTGCTTAGATCTCTGCATTCCCTGGGGCTGCTGTCTGGGGATCCGCTTCCCCTGGATCTGGGCTGAGCTGGCCTGGAGGGGGCCGGAAAGGACCAGTGCTTGGAGGGGAAATGCCTTACTGAACCTCGGAGGCTGGATCTGTAAGAAGTATTCAACTGTCTGCATAGATTTAGCTTTTTCTTGCATCTTTAAGACCTCTTCTGCCTTGGTACCAAATAAGTTGTCTTTGTTCAATGGTGCGTACAATAATTTGGATTTGACATGGTCTGGCAAGGTCTGTTCCTTAAGTCAAGCATGCCTTCTACGGACAGAACCAGTGACTGCTGCCCTGCAAGATGCTTCTAGGGCATCAAAGCCACACTGTAAGGTGTGCTTAGTTACTTGACTTGCAGAATGCATTAGCTCTTGTAATTCTTGATTTTCTGCACCAGCAGAAAAGGAAGATATTTTTTGTTTGAGGAGTTCCATGGTATGTTGCTGATATTTCAGAATGTGGAACTGACAATTTACTGCTCTAATAGCAAGAGTAGCAGAGGTGTATACTCTTTTACCCCATCTGTCTAAAGCTCAGAAATCCCTATCTGAAGGGGGGTGAGAGTCTTAGCTGAATTTGCTTTACTTCCTTTAGGTCCTTGAGAGATGACCTCTGGGTCAGCAGTAGGATTTTTAAAAAATTTGTGAGAGTCAGGGATGCTGTAAATACCTGTCAGGTTTCCTGGGAGCAGGAGGGAGGGTGTCAAGAGTCAAACTGGATTCCATAAAAAGATCATCCACAACATCCAGGACAGGAGGAATGGCCAACGGTCTGTGCTATGGTAAATCTAAGAATTTCCTGAGTCTCTTCTTTGACTGAGGATAGTCTTGACATTCCCATTGGAAATGCTCCCTTAAAGTATGAAGGGTTTCCCCCAAATGAAAAATCCTCGGGTAGGGAGGCAGAAGGAATGGATTCCTCTGCATCAAATCCTCATAAGCAGAGAGGGGTTGCATATTTTCATATTCAGATGCATCAGAGTCATCGGACTCCTGTTCAGATAAAACTATTGGGGACAAGTTTCCTTCTTTTGGAAGGGGTAGCCTGGCTTCCCCTAATAAGCATAATAAGGTCTTACGCCATTTTAAGCATTTGAGATTGAGGCAAGGAAGCAGGTGCCTGTGCTTGGGTCGTTGTTTTTTTGGGTGTGATTTGTACCCTGGACCTTAGAAACTCGGTAGTTTTAGAAAGAACTGAAGACACAGAAGTAGTCAGTCTGTATCGAGTATCGGTAGTGCGAAGTACTTCCTTGGAAGCCAGTGGCTGCTCAGCAGCTCCAGACCCATCCAAAGTAGAGACACCCGCAACATCCTTAGTCGAAGAAGAGTCTTGTGGCATACCAGACTCTGAAAGGGTCTCGGTAGCGGCCTGAGAATCCACAGAAGCGGGCATCAGGCGCTGCGAAATAGCCTCACTGTGGACCGGAGAACTGGAGAATAACTTAGCGGAAGCATCAGCAGTTTTGGACCTGTGCGGTCTGTCTCTGTCTTTATCCTTAAGTTTTTTTGCAAGATTGGTAGTCAGATGGCTTACCGAAGCCATATCGGAATTCGAGGACCGAGAGCAAAAATATCTAGCTACAATAAGGTCACGACGATGTACAGTTCTGGCGTTGAACAAAGCACAAAACCGACAGCAAGGTACGTCATGGTCTGGGCCTAAACAGGTGACGCAGTACAAATGGAAGTCTCGGTGTGGTATTTGCTTTCCACAGGTGAAACAATTGTTAACTTTTTCTGACATCAGTTAGACAAAGAAAAAAGGATCCCCAACGGGGTACTGAGTTTTAGAAGGCTTCAGCTTCAATTTGGAAACGAAAACTTGGGTAGCAGGCGACCGGCACTCGTGCAAACTGCTTCTGCTTTGGGCTCCTCACAAAAAAGGATGCAATGGCGCCGGCTGCCTAATTTTATACCACTGATGACCTGATGTCAGTCCTGGAGTTACAGCAACCGACACAGAAATACTAAGCCTTAGGTATTCAGGCTGACTGAGGGCTACCCCTGGCAGGATAACCCAAATGTGATGACTGCAACAGTGAAACACGAAGAACATATGGGGATTATTAACACAGAAGCACTATTTCAGTCAGTTATGAGAGAGGCATTTGATTATTACATTTGCTTTTTTTCACCATTAGTTGTCACTACTTACCAATTAATATTATGTACTTAAAACTACTGTAATGAATTCACACCTTGGCTTAACATTTTGTACTGCAGCACTCTCATCAGTTTATGAATTAATTTAGGAATGAAAAGATGATTTCTTTCTGAATTAATCTCCACGTTTGTTCATTTTGGTTGCATCATCTTTTTAGTATATTTAAGGAGACCAATTACTGAGTACAACGTTCCTTTGGGATGTACCTTTCTAGGCATATTAAGCAACTGTATATGCCCCAGAAGTTCCTAACCAAGGAGATTGCTGGCCTAAAGTCCCTGCACTACCAGGAAAAGAATGAAGCACTGTTCCATTGCTTTTTCAAAAAGGCTCCAGTATGGTGACAGATACCTTCATTCTGCACCATCAGGGATGCTCATCTTCACTGATCTTCTGCAACTTTGCAAGTTAAATAGTTCCACTAATACCAGAAACTTAAATCTCCACCAGCACATAAATACATCATGTTAAAAAGACAAATGCATTACTCAAATGTCTACTCCACCTTTGGAACGGACTTCTGTTCAAGTTAAAAAGAATGACACCCTAGCATCCTTCAACTTAAACATGGATGATGGGGATGAGTATCCATAAATGTACTACACGACTGAACTGCTTTGCCATTCTGGAGAAGTGTGGGTATTAGAAAGGTGTAAATGGTTTTGTGACTCATCTGCCTTGTACTTCCTATTATCTGTTGAAAATTGCTTGTAATGTTATTCCTGCTTAATGAGTTTGATAAAAACCATAAGGTAAAACTGGTCTTCAGTCTGAAATTTAATAAACCAGTCTACCAGCAGCCATGATGGTGCTGGACTTGCTCCTTTACTTGGCATTAAGAATCTGCACCTGGCCCTCCTCTGGCAGTGACTGGATCCTCAGTCAGTCAAGTCTTCTAATTACTGGCCTCAGGAAAGCAGCTCTGAATGCAGGACAACATTTAATCCATTTTCAGAACTGCAAGATTAAACAGGTTGTTACAAACAGCTTTAGTTTCTGATCAGCATCAGACATCTCTCCTATTTTACTGCTTATGTTCTTAAGGAACTCTCACAGATAAATACATACACAAGGCTGACAGCAAAGTTTAATGTTAGATTTAAGTAGCAGCTGGGAGATTGGAGGGCTGTTAAATGGGTGAGTTTATCTGCTGACTCCAAGACTAACGGTGCTTTTAAAGGGAGAACAATTTTGCGAACCTATAACAGTGATACACAATTATAGAGATCAAACAGATTAGGGAAGGATTACTGAAAGGAACAGCGGGGGGGGGGGGGTGGAATAAGCATGGCTAAGAGATAAGCCACAAAATCCTGGAAGTTCAGAACCTCTGCATGGTAATACTTGCACCAACATTTTTACACAGCTAGTAGGCACCAAAAAATGAAACCCTAGGCTACAACATTTGGAAGTGACTGAAGGCTGCACAGGGGACATCGGAGATCTTCTTTTGGCACTGTCAGGGATAGACAACTGAAAGTAGACATTCAAAATTGTTTAAACAGGGTGACAGACAAAATATGAGCTGACATGGGAAATTATACTGTTAACTTGGGACTATAGGCAAAAATAGAGCATGCACTTATTCAATGTTTAAATACAATTGTTATGTCAGAAGCAAAAAAAAATCACATGTAAGTGGAAGAAGACTGTGAGCCCCAGTTAGAGTGAAGAAGAGGAAATAATGGATGAAATCAAAGGGGGAGAGCTACCAGAGAGGAACAGGAAGGTTAGGAAGAAGGCTAAGGTGATGCACAGCATGTGGAACAGAAGGGTGATGACAAAACAAAACTAGATCGGTAATGTAGCCAACAATTGTAAAAGAAGGTACAGAGCTACCATGCCTGCTTAGTAAATCAGAAAGAGGTGAAAGAAGGGAGAAGATACTATGTCAATAATGAATGAGAGGAGGGACAAGATAGGATGGTTCTGTTGATAAACAGTGAAGACAACTTTATATTAGCTAAAAGGACAGCTTTCTCCTTTGATCACACCACTCAAAATGTGAGTTTTTTTGTGGACATCTTACAAAGAATTACAAATGGAGACTGACAAAAGATCACTGTTGTACATAATCAGAAAATTAAAACGTCTCTATGCAAAAGAAGAATGCCCGGCATGTATGTGGATTATGCCATTGACAGAAATGGAACTGAAACTAGATGCAAAGAAATTTATTAAATTTCAAAAAATAACAGACCTCCTGTGTCTCTCCTGAAGGGTAATACCAAAGGCCTCCAACAAGAGTAAAGTAATCCTTCATTCTCTATAAGTAATCTCCTAAATGAGAAGTCTTCAGCTGGGGAAGTAGAGGAAAGGATATACTTGATATATATGAATCAAAACTGTAAGTTGAAGACCTTAGTGATGTGTAGGCCAGGTCTTCCTCCTCAAAATCTAAACAGAGCTTTCCTTAAATGACTGGTCTGACACCAGCTGCACGCTTTGAAACAAATGCACAAAGTTCTGGACAAGCCTGAACCAATCCAGTTGAAGAATCACTGACTGCTTAAAATCCATGTGTGGCAAGAATATGCCCTATGCCTGGATGTAAAAGCCCTCTGGGACGGGATAGCAACCTCAGAGTCACAGGTATATAGCAAGATTTCCCTGACCTCCATTCTGATTGCAGATATCTTCATGCACAAATATTAACAGTAAATCATCCTCTCCCTCAACAATCATAAAATGGACATCAGAAGCAGGTGTCTATGGAGGGTTGTTCAGACTGACCACTTACGGGAGTATTTCTAGCTCATGACGACATGCTAGGCTACAACTACAGCAATGGCCTTCTGACGGGTAGCACCAAAAGTCTCCAACAAGACAGACAAATGAGTTGGATTGCAAAAGTTCCAGGCCGACCACTTGTGTGAGGTGTTTTGGCACAGGAGGACATGTGAGGTAACAGTGCAACAAACTCCTGAGAGGTAACACCACAAGTCTCCAGCAAAACAAACGGGCTGCTAAAATTAATCTCCAGACCTAGAACCCAAACGCCTAGGAGGACCCATGGAGATTGAAAAGCCATCCCTTGCCCTCCTCTGTTCCTTTTCTTTCAGGCACTTACTGACATCCTTTCTTTTTTGGTGGGGATCTCTTCTACAGGTGATCAGATACTGGAGGACATGGTGGTTGAGCAGGACAACGCCTCAAGACACTGTCTACAGAGTTCTACAAGAATGCTCCCTTCACCCAAAGAGGTCTCAATTGAAGTCTGCACAAATACTACAACCGGTAATGTACTCAAGAAAATAACACACTGAGTTTGACAGTCTGAAAGTGATCTGTCAAATTAAAGACTGAATGCAACTTAAATATATACCAATCATCCACCCAACCAAAGGCCTAAACATTAAACCTTATACCAAAAGTATTACAAAAGTTAAGTATTCCCCAGCAGGATTCTTAACTGTCAGCTGTGGAGTACAAGGCTGAACCACCAGATTGGTAATGGAACACACACCAGTCTTGCAAACCATACTACGGAAAGAAAGAACTGAAGACTGCATGGGGCACACATTCTCTTCACACTAGGAACGCCTCGTTGTCTGCCGGCAGCAGGGAACAATGCCCCGATGTCCGCCGGCTGCAGGGTGCAAAAGCTCATGAAGTCAGATCAGACAGTAGGTCCTCGAGTCTGAAGGTCCTAGTGGTCACTGCTATTGCAACAGAGATCCACAAAAGGAAAATCCAGCTGTTGCCCCAAGGAAGTGGATTTTTTCTGTCTTTTGCTGGGATAGTTTACTACAATACTATAGTTATGACAGCCTATAAACAAATTCTTCATATGAGGAAGAGAATAAGTCTCAAGTCTTTCTTCACATACTTGAGAAATAAGGAATCAGATGGAAAAGAAAAAGCTTGTCAAAGGACAGACAAAACACCCATCAAAATCTTCCCTTACCCTGCTGAACCATTAATCTTCCATTATCCTGCTGATCAAAGAGAGAGGGGACCATACACTCCTCAGTGATAAACAGATCAACCTTCTACTGCACGACTGAAACTGACTATGGAGTTCCTTGCATTCACATCATCTGGGATTTGAAATGCAATAAGGACAATTTCCTTCTTCTGTTGTCCACAGCAACATCTCAATGGGAAAGGGGTATAAGTGAATGCCTCCCTGCTCCTTTTCATACTATATCAGAGATCTGCTAAATGGCCAGTGAAGTAGGTTCATAGGTTCATACTAGGCTATCTGCCCGAGGGCATTTATAAGCCTAGCCCATAGTTTTGTGGCTTACGCCACCCCTTTTGTATGGGGAACTATACCCATTATTTTGCTGTGCCTCTGTCTAGCAGTGACACTGAGGTAATCCCTGGAGTATATCTGCGATCTCCCATCCATTGGTCAAGATTTCTCTTGAACAAGGCCAGCGAGGTGCTCTGCCTCACATATACCGGGATTTTGTTCCACAGCATAGGGAGTCTTTGGGTGATGAATCTATCCCTCCAGCACGTCCTATTAATAGCCGTGTCGAGGTTTAAGTCTCCCGCCCTTGTGGCTCTGATGGATCTAGATTTTTGAGGTGAAGCATATTCATCAAATCTGGGTTAGACATGGCCTTGTATGTCAGGCAAAGGTCACCTCTGAGCAAGCGGTAGCGACTGAATAGAGCTGGAGTTCTTTCAGTCGGGCAGCATAGGACAGATTTTTGAGACCCTTTATCCTTTTGGTGAGGAACTTTGTGGCCTCTCCAGCTGCTGCAAGTGTCGGGTCAGATACATTCCGAATGGGGCATTGTACTCAATCATTGGTCTGATGACTGATGAGTATAGGGAGACTATGACCTCCCTTGATCTAGATGTGAATCCCTTCATGATAAGGTGGGCAATGTAGAAGGTCTTCCTAACTACTTTAGCTACATGGGTGTCGAATGACAGGCTACTGTCAACCTGGGTCCCCAGGTCCCTGATAACTTCTTCTGTGCTCAGAGGATTACCACCTATATGGTAGCTAGGGGTAACCTTGTTTTTCCCGAAGGGTATGACTATGCATCTTTTGGCATTTAACTTTAGGCCATGGTTCTGGCACCAGTCATCCGTTTCTGTGAGACCCTTCTGAAGCATATCTGTGTCAGATGTGTTTTCGACTACGGCGCCCAGTTTGCAGTCATCTGCAAACTTTGTCAGCCATAACCCTCCTGTGTTTGCTTGTACTTCGGAAAAGTAGATGCCAAACAAGAGTGGGCCCAGGACTGAGCCCTGTGGGACACCACTTGTGACAGGCTTTGAGTCTGACATGGCGCCAGCAACTCTGACCCTGTGGGCTCTGTCACTCAGCCAGTTTGCAACCCATCTTGTGATGTATGGGTTAACATTTAAGCTGATGAGTTTTTCAATGATACCAGAGTGGGGTATTGTGTCGAAGGCCTTCGCCAGATCGAGGTAGGCTGTATGGACTGCCTTTCCCTCATCAATGGCTTTGGTGACTGTTTCGAAAAAGTCAACCAAGTTTAAAAGGCATGATCTGCCTTTGACAAAGCCAAACTGGGTTGGATCCAAAGTCTGCAAATTCCCTATGTCTTATTTATGAGGTCCATTATGATCCTCTCCATAGCTTTGCAGATAAGGCTTGTCAAGCTAATGGGCCGGTAATTTCCAGGGTCTGTGGAGGCACCGCCTTTGTGAAGTGGGACCACAGTCGCAGAGCGCCACTCCCTGGGTGCGTATCCAGAGGTGAGACTATGATTAAACAGCTGTCCTAGCTGTGGGTTTAATTCCTCGTTGAGTTCGTGGAGCACACAGCCTGGGACACCATCAGGTCCCATGGATGCTGTGTTTTTGCTTTGGAGAGAGCAGTTCTCACTTGGGCGTTTGAGATGTTTGGGGGGCTGCAACCATTTGGTATAGATATCTCTCCTTTTGGGGGGGGGGAGAAGTTTGCACTGAACCTGTCAGCCAGTATGTTGGCAATGTCTGTAGGATCAGTAATCTTCACATCATTTTGAACTAGTTCTGAGCATATCTGGGAGTTTCCTCCCAGGTTTCTAACATAGCTAAAGAAGGCCTTATGATTGTCTTTTGAGTCTTTAGCTATTTTTCTCTCAAAATTTGCTTTGGATGATTTTATGAGAGCTCTTAGCTTTTTACTTATAGTGATCAAAGGTGTCTTACCTTTTAAGGATTTTGCTCTATCTTGTAGTAGCTTCCTCCTTTTGTTGTAGAGTTTGTTTATGGCTGGGGTCCACCAGACTGGACGCTTGCCCTTGGTACAAAGAGTCTTTGTTTTGCTTGGGATTGCCTTATCCATGCAGTCCTGCAGGTGCTGGTAGAAGGCATTTGTAAGTGATTCAGCGGCTTGAGTACTGTTTTCCGCCGGCTCGCGGGCCTTAAAGGAGACCACACTAGTCTTTAGAAGTGTGAAGTCGGCTTCGAGAAGTTCTTTACTGTGGTCTTTTTATTTCAGGTGGGGGTGGGATGAGGACCTCCAGCAAGATTAGTTTGTGATCTGATCTCACCAGTGAGGGGTATACTTCCGGTGTTGAACATTGTGCTCCCATGTTCGTGATGATGAGATCAAGTATTTTTCTCCTCTTGTGGGGATGGTGACTAGTTCTTCCATGGCATTTGAGTTTATGAATTCCAGGAACTTTTGGGCTAGGGTGTTTGGGCTTGAGTAGTGTTCCCAGTCTATATTAGGGTAATTGAAGTCACCTAGTATGATGGTGTTTGGAGATACATTTATCCCCTCCAGTGTTTTCAGGAAAGCCATGTGAGGTTCCTGAGTTTGTGAGGGTGGCCTGTAACATGCTACAATTTGCAGAGCAGTCTTGCCTATGGTTAATTGCACCTGGATGGTCTCCGATGCATCGTGCGTTGCCACCAGTCTTGAGGTGTGGGTGTCCTTGATGAATATGGACACCCCCCCCTCCTTTCTTGGTATTGTCCGGATTTTGGGGCCGGAACGCATGGTATGAGGTAAAACCTGTTAGTGCTGGGGTGCTCTCAGGAGCCTTGAACCAGGTTTCTGTCACAGCACAGACATCGATGTTCTCCATACTGAGAAGGGCCTCGAGTGCGAGCATTTTGAGATTTAGACTTCTGGCACTTAGCAGCATTACCCTTAGTTTTTTTCCTTTTTTGTGTTCTAGGGTGGTAGGTTTAGAATTTGAGCCTTGCCTAAAAAAGGCACTATGGTGGTGGCAAGAGCCTTTGCCAATATCCGGAATCCCAGGGGTGACAGGTGCAAGCCGTCCCTTGCGAAGCAGCGTGGCTTGTCCAGCATGTCATCCCAGGCAGACAGACATTGGATCCCCTTTGAATGACACCAGAGTTTAAGCCAATTGTTAAAGCTGATCATCTTATCTCTGTATTTTGGCATCATTCTTGGTGAAGGTAGGATACTGCTCAAGGTCAGGGTCATACCTGCCTGGGCTACATAATCAGAGAGCTCCTCAATGTCTCTTTTCATGTAGTCCACGGAGGTACGTCTCAGGTCGTTTACACCAGCGTGGACAATGACTGAGTCGTATTTGTACCTGCTGTTGAGAGACCTGAGTGCTTGCTGTGGCGGATTCTAGCGCCCGACAGGCAGCTTACTGTAACTCTCTCCTTACTCAGTCTGGTGAGCGGGACGTCAGTGTGTCTGACTATGGAGTCACCAATGACTAGTGTGTCTGGCATTGTGTTTGGCCTTAAGGGCTGTGACTGTTTGACACCCTGACTGTGAGGTCTATGTGTTGCAGGTGTTGTGTTCTGAGGTGGTGGTTGTTTGGGTGTCTGCTTTGGTGGCCTCTGCTGTTTTGGTAGATTTCTGATCAGAGCCTCCGAGTATGTCTTTGTGTGTTTATGCATATGATTTGAGGTTGTGATGGTACTCTGTGAGACTGGGTCTATAGTGTGTGTGGTAACCTTCTCCTCCTGTCTGGTCTTGCCAGTCCTAAGTTGAGAGAGCTCAGCCTCCAGTTTGGCCGTATAGTTGCATCTCTCGCATGTATTTGTGTTTTGTGGGAGGAGGAGAGGGTTGTCTGTGTACATGAGGCAATTGTAACATTACCTCAATATTCCCAGGTTCACCAGCTGAGCAGGAGAGGATACTAGCAACTGATCCCTCGACATGCTAGAAGGAATAGACAAAAAATCTTTAAAAAGAGATTCCGTGGGATGTGGGTGTCCGAGAAATGGGGTTCGCCTTTTTGGGGTACTATCTATAACAAGAGTGCTGTATCTCGGTGATAAGTACTGTAGGAGCAAGTGCTAGGTTTGACAGATACAGAATAGGCTACTTAGAGTCAGGTAGAGATGATCTATTTAGTTATAGGATATGCTGATTAGATCAGTAGTATAGTTCGAGGAAGGTAGTTTTAAGGGAAAATTTGAAGAGTGGAATTTAGGTAGCCCTAATAGTTTAAATCTGCTTAACCGGCGCTGCCCTAGTGTGCAACGGTAGCAGCTCCGCACTAAACCGCGCAAACGCGCGTTATCAGGGGGCTGAAAGAAGCTAGGAACTGGCCCAAAACGACCAATAAACTACAAGTTGCTGGCTGAAACCTCACAAAACTGGACCAACAGGCAGCTCAATGCTTCCCACTCCCACTGGTAAGCAAGGGAACTTCCTCTCTTCCAAATTAGGTAAAGAATCAGTAACAGGAACTGCAAACAAAGTCCAGGGATCAGCAAGCTCTGAAACTGGACTATTCTAGCTCAGTAAGGCGGGAAAACAAGAGATATATATATTTTTTTTTTTCAGAAAACAAGCAGAAACAGATACAGTAAACACTTATAAATGCTATAAATCGGCTATCACAGCCTACACAAACAATTTGCAACAGTTACAGATTTTAAAAGTAACAAACTGAGAAACAAGTGCAATAACAGAATAAATGCAGAATAAACAATAACAATGTATCAGCAAGCAGGCGAAATACAGTTGCTAGATAAATAGAAGTGGAAAGCCACAAAAAAATATACTTAAATCAGGTAAAGTCGCTTTTCAGCTCTCTGAAGCTTGGATTACTCTGCTGGCCACCACGAGGATCTGTGCTGAGTAGGTACAAGCCAAAAAACGCGCGTTTAGCGTTTTTTATATCAGGGGGCTGAAAGAAGCTAGGAACTGGCCCAAAACGACCAATAAACTACAAGTTGCTGGCTGAAACCTCACAAAACTGGACCAACAGGCAGCTCAATGCTTCCCACTCCCACTGGTAAGCAAGGGAACTTCCTCTCTTCCAAATTAGGTAAAGGGAGGGGTTTTGGCCTCTACTCACGCTATACAAAACTCAAAAAAGCAATCAATATGCCTACCATTTAAATTGGGTGCTATGGAGTCTCCACTACCAGAGGGTCCACTACACCAGACCTGGAAGGAATGGATACAGTTTTCCCAATATGTTAGTGAAGTATCCATTACAAAGACCTGCAAAAGACTTTGCTACAGGAAAGGAAGATCAACATTCTATGAAACAATAGGCTAGGAGGATCATCTGTCTCTCCAAAGCCCAGCATGGGCAACACAATGCCAGGGCACTATGGCCTAGGCTTGTAAAGGCTCCACGGCCATTAGCCCAATACAAACCTATGAACAAAAATTCAATAAATGAAGACCCAGGTATCAACAGCCCACTATCCACTAGGACACATTTACAAGAGTGCAAATGAAACCAAGAAGATTATGACCACCACAAAAACCCAGAAGATACAGCGGATCAAAACCTGGGCGACATATTGCCCTAATCCTGAACACCAACAATATGGCACCTATTAAGCCTTTGTCATAGAAAAGCAATAGATGGAAGTGATTCCAAGGGACTCAGTCTAAGGACAGTATCAGGGAAATGCTTAAAAGGGCCCCAGAACAGGGTCATCCAAAAAGGGGAACACATTTCCAGTTTCCTGTTCTTTCACTTTCTCTCACTACATGGCAACACCCTGGAGTGCAAATAGCACTTGTTAAGCCCTATCACAACCACCCTAAACTGACTCAGTTATTAGTGAAGATAGGTTGGCCTCCAATGTCTCTGTCAGCTCAGCTGAAAAACTGACAAATGTAGCAGTAGTCCTCCCCCACTGCTTTAGGGCAGGAGCTCCAACAGCACACTTAGTGGAAATGGCGGCTGCTCTAACTCTCAGGCACAAGTCTTGGTGGCAGTTCCGCATTCCATACAGGGGCCGTTATGAAAGACTAAAATGTAATACTTCAATTTAGACAATTGTACTGTAGGGAAATTGTTCTTAAACTTTTTTTTTTTTTTTTCTTTTTTACAGACTGTTAGACTTCCTCCACTTAACCCTGTTCCTTCTTTAATCCCTACAGCAGACAAAGGAGAACTTCACAGTTGTGTAGCTAACACTACTTCCTCCTAGATTAAACTTAAACGATGTTCCATTACAGAATCTAGATCCAATTCGTTTTGCAGATGGCTCATGTGCTTGAAGAAATTTTATTTATTGATTTCATCTGTTTACTGGTTATTGTCCGAATGGGCATGAGGCCCATTTTCAGCAGAAGCCCAGGGAGAAAAGTTCCATATGTACAAATGGACACTACTGAACAATTAAGTTGAACATATATTAATTATACAATGTACAAAGCAAAAATACCAGTACAACTAAATACAATAATTGAAACACCTTTAACAAAGTTTGAGAATGAGATTAACAGCATGACAATAGTGAACAGTGTGATACAGATTGTCAAGAAAGAGCAATGCAGTCAGTAGAACAGTTTAAAGACAAAGCAGTACGTCTTTACATTTGCTAACTGAACTAGAGTGTAGAACCATGTTAGCCTTCAGCAGATAATAACCGTAGTTGAGAGAGTGAGAGAGTGAGCTAGTTAAGAGTGATGTAAGGGAGTAGTAGGTGACCTAGCCTGGGGTGGGGCAGGAGCAGAGCTATTGTTTTGCTAGATATTCCTTAAGTGAGCGTTTAAACTCGCTAGGGTTTTTAGCTATAGGTTGAGAAAAAGTGTTCCAGAGTTTGGCAATTTTATAGGAGTAGTGGGTGGTGCCTTAAGAGTTGTGGGGTTGAGTAACCTTTAACATTAGTTTATTTGAGAATCTTAGTGATCTAGTACTACTGTTGTGTTGGATTAGGTTACTGAGTGCTGGGCGGTCATTTGGTTTGTGGATTATTTTGTGGGCTATGGACAGTTGGTTTAATGTCAGAAGGTTTGAGATTTCTAACCATTTGAGTTGTGAGAGTACTGAGCAGTGATGTGTTCTGTAAGGGTGGCGTGTAGCAAATTTGGCAATTTTATGATAGCACGTTTCAAAATTATTTAGGTCTGCTTTACGAATGTTTGTAAATACTTGGGAACCGTATAGGAGGGTGGAAAGTAGTTGAGTGCGGGCTGTAATTAGTCTGGCACTTTCTGTGAAGTAGGGTACTTTTTTGATGGTGAGGGAGTTGCGGGTATCAAATTTTAGATTTTCATCAATTGTGACACCAAGAAGTTTGGTTTGGTTAGTGGGTTCTATTTTGGTTTCGTCTGTGGACATGACGTGTTTTGGGTTTATTGCAATTGAAGACAATTAACTTAGTTTTGTTAGGGTTTAGTACAAGTTGGTGGTTGGTGAGGTAATTTTCCATGTCCTGAAAATATTTTTGCATTTTTGTTTGTAGGTTCTGTGGGGTGGGGGCAGAGCAGATTAGTGTAGAGTCACCAGCGTAATGGACAATGCAGACTTGCTGGATTGCAGAGTTGAAATTGTTAGTAAAAACTGTAAGGAGAAGGGGGCCAAGTATGGATCATTGGGTTACACCAACAGTGACGGATAGAAGGGGGGACAGGGTGTTTCCCCATTTGGTGGCTTGCTGACGGTTAGAGAGAGAACTGTGGAACTATGACAGGGCTGATGTGTTGAGGCCATGGGATGATGGTTTATTTAGTAGGATTTGGTGGGAGACAGTATCAAAGGCTTTTGACAAGTCTACAAATATGGAGGAGACCATTTGGCCTTTGTTTATGAGACCTTGAATGGTGTTTGTGAAAGACAGTAGGGGAGTGCTGGTACTATGTTTAGGCCTGAAGCAGTGTTGAGTGGGGGAGAGGAGGCTGTGATTGAAGAGGTGGGTGAGGAGTTGGGAGTGTATGCATTTCTCTAAGATCTTGGCTAGAGGGGAGAGGATGGCTATGGGATGCTAGGCAGTTAGTTCTTTAGAGGGGCTACCTTTGTGTAGGGGAATGGTGCGAGTTATCTTCCATAGCTGGGGCACATAATTCTCTGAGCTTGAGCGGTTGATCAGGCTTGATATGGGATAGGCTACTTAGGGGGCTGCAATTTTAAGGAATTCATTAGGTAGTTGGTCAGCAGCTAGACAGCACGGTCTGAGCTTGGAAAGGAGTGACTTTATGTAGTCAGCATGGATTAGGGTGAAGAAGAAGGGTGTGGAGGAGTTGGAAGAGAGAAGGTGTACAGTGAG
This sequence comes from Protopterus annectens, assembly GCF_019279795.1. Taxonomy (NCBI): domain Eukaryota; kingdom Metazoa; phylum Chordata; order Ceratodontiformes; family Protopteridae; genus Protopterus; species Protopterus annectens. The sequence continues at coordinate 126,865,965 of NC_056739.1, read as the reverse complement.
AGCTTGCTTAGTCTGATTACCAAGAAGTGATGTGATTGAGTTAATAAAGTGGGTATTAAAATCTGTGGCTATTGGGTCAGTAACCATGGCAGTAGTAGGTGGGGGTTGGCGTATAGACTGGGTTGAGAAGATTGTTAATGTTTTGCCAAAATTTCATGGGGTTATAATGGTGGGATTGTTGACATGAAAGGAAGTAGTTTTGCTGGTCTGTTTTTATCGTTTTTTTTTTTGTTTTTTTTTTTTAAGCCTGGTTATGGAGTTGTAGATATGTTGTGCAGATTGCTGTATTTTTGTTAGCATGGTATGTGGAGCATGCCATGTCCCTTTGCATCAGCAGTGCTATGGTATCTTTAGTTAGCCAAGTTATGTGCTTAGTTTTTGCTCTTATTTTTCTTGTGGGTGCTAGATTGTTAAATATTTTAAGAAAGATATTGCTGAAGTAAAGGACTGCCTGATCAAGTGGGAGGTATCTAAGAGGTGACCAGTTACTTTGCTGAAGTAGAAGGTTGAAAATGGAGGGGGAGAAAACTTTTTTTTGTTCCGGACAAATTTATATATGGTGTTGGTTTGTGTCTGCACTCGTTTTCTGTACAAGAAAGTAAGTGAGTGGTCACAGAGAGTCTGGAAGGCAACCTAAGTAACCAAGATTGGGTTTCTTAGTCAGTATCCAATCAAACATGGACTGCTTTTTTGAGTGTTTATCAAGGCAGGTAAGGACAGTATATGGTTTGGGTGAAACTGAAGAGATTTAGGAAATTGGAGGGGCTGCAGGAGTGCCAATCAAGGATGAAATCTCCTAGGATGACGGTTTCCTTGTTAAAATTAGAAGATGCCATGGAGAGAAGATTTTCAATTATGGGTAGGTTGTTGCCAATGGAGAGGTAAGCGGTTATGATAATAGCTTTGTATGTGTATATTACTAGGCGCATTGTTAGGATTTCAAAGTTGGGTAGGTCAGAAGAGGCACTAGTTCTAGTTTGAGTGTGACTTCATACATAATGGCAACACCACCACCCTTTTTGTTTGGTCTGTCTTGTCTAATTATGTTGTATCCATTTGTAACAATTTCCTTGTCTTTAATGTAAGGCTTTAACTAGGTTTCTGTTATTGCTGCTATGTATGGCAAGTAGGTGCTAAGGGTTGCATGGAAGTCAGTGATTTTATTTATGATACTGCGGAAGTTAAAGTTTATAAAGAATAGGTCAGTCTTGCTGGTTTTAGGAAGTGGAGGGAGGGGTGGTGGTTAGTGGTATGTTGGCTAGAGGTTGGTGCAGGGTAGGGAGGGGAAGTGGTTGGGCAAAAAGGGGTGTGGATGTGTGGTCCTCGGTTGGGGTGGGTGTTAACCTGGAGCTTAATTTCTGTTATGCTGTATAGAATGAGGTGTTTGATTTTATTGGTAAGTTGTACAAATCTGAGAGTTGGAGTATATCTACAGTGTGTGGGCAAATGGTTGAAAGGTAGGAGGAGAACGGTAGTTGTGTTGCAGAGCTGCGAGCTAACAGCAGCATATGTGTGGGTATGACTGTTGGTGGATAAAGAGAGGGTAGGTGAATGAAGGTGACTTGATGTTGCATGAGTGGAGAGAGGTGAAGTAAAGCAAGAGGTATAGAAGGTGGAGTATAAGAGTATTGGTTAGCAAGGAGATGAGTTGAGACATAGTGGATGGTTAAAAAGGTGTGGTGAGGAGTTGTGGGGGGGGGAGATTGAGGGAGATGGAAGACTGGCTGGTGGCAGAAGGGGTGTGGTTATGTTAAGTACAAATGTAATGAAAGAGGGGGTGGGTCAGAATAGGGGTAGGGTAGGGTAGCAGAGAGCCTGAGTATAGCAAGGGGGAAACGGAGCAAGGCTAGCCCCAGCTAGAATGCATGCCAAAAGAAACTATCAGCCGCTCTGAGCCGGTTGGAGGATGATACCTTTTACTGCTAAGGTACAGTTCCACAAAAAGCATTTACTGCTAAGGTACACTTGTTAGGTGTATAAACCAAGCAGGCTTTATTGTGAAGAGTGCAGAAAAACTAATGTAAATTATAGAGGTAATTGCTGGTACTGCAAAAGTTTGTAGCACTGACTTAGCAAGTTATTAGGTGCAAGCTAATTAGTGTAGACATACTAGCAATGACTATATATCTGTAGTCTTCCAAATCCTGTAACTTCACTAGTGGCTATGCAAAAGCAACTCTCAAACCGTGGGGAACGTAGGACAGTTGCAAAAATGCAGACAGGATCTGAGTGGAACTGGTAGGCAACTAGAAAAGTGGGAGATATGTGAGAGAAAAAGATGAATGAATGGGGAGGGGGACTAAGGGATAAACAGCAGGGTGTCTCTGGTGGTGTGCTCACACAAGAGTTTACAAAAAAGTATGATTAGCTAGTGCAATGTCTTAAAACACAGGCACATATTTAGTTTGTACTGTCTCCAGGCAGATTCTGGGCTTTTTTAGCACGGAAATCCAGAGTAACAGCTGTCCAAACAGGGGGTTAATGGTGAATTTGCAGCAGCCTTTTTCATTTGTACATAACACAGAATTTTGTTAACTGGGCAAATAAATGGAAATGCAACTGCTCAAACAGCCACACTTGTAGCTGTTACTGAAGACTGTAAAGACTGGCAAATATCAATCAGTAACTATTTTCCTAGACTCGCATTATGCTTATGGAGTAGTTCATGATTTTGGGACACTTTGGAAAGAAAAAGGTTATTTGACTTCAGCAGGAACTATTAAAAATGCTGTTAATGACTTATTAGATGCCCTACCATTACCAAGCAAGGTAACTGTGGTTAAATGTGCCACACACAGAAATGATGAATCCTTTATAGCAAAGGGAAACAGCTTTGCAGATATGGTGGCAAGACAAAGCTGCATTGTCTTATCCTGTTTAGGTTTTATTTTTGCATCAGTTAAACAAAACTGTTACTCTGAAGACGTTAGCTTTTCAGAACCAGAGGACTCAAAAAATGAGGTGTATAAATGATGGTTGCAGTCCTTCTCGGGACCTTTTCTGGCGCCATCCGGATGACTACTAGTACCCCAGCAAAATTTCTAAATTCAGTTGATCAAAGCCTGCCATCTATCCTTTCACTTGAGCAAAATGTTTTAATAAAACAGATTTCCTATGATTGGCATGCCCATCTTTCAAAAGATGATGAACATTCTGTAAATACTTGTGCAGTTTGCTTAAAAGACAATGCGTCTAAATCTGTACCTGCAACTATTCAAACACTGAAAAAGCCTTGGGGGCCATTATGGTCCATACAGTGGGGACTTGACTGAACCTGAAGTGCAGAAATTCAAATATACATTGGTAGGCGACACTTTTTCTAGGTAAGCAGATGCATACCCCTTTTGTAAAAAAAGTGATGCAAGAACACCAGCAGCACAGAAATTACTAACAAAATTGATCTCAAGATGTGGGGTTCTTTGTTGCATTAAGTCAGATTAGGGTACTCACTCTACTAGTCACTTAATATAGCACATTTGCAAAACTCTGAATGTGAAATTGTTGTTCAGAAACTGTGGAAAGGGCTAATCAGACAATCAAAACCAGTTTAGCCAAAAATCTGTGAGCAGACTCGTCTTAAGTGGCCAGAAGCTTTGCCATTCATTTTATATAGTAAGAGGAGTGCTGTCAATACCAGTAGAAACCTATCCCTACATGAAATTCTTATGGGTAGTGCCATGAGAATGTCTGCTACACCCTTTCTCCAGAAACTGGAATTACAAGATGTTGACAAAGCAATTCTCTTTTACTGCAAATTTCTCTGTTCTCTCTTACAGAATTATCATAAATCTGTCTTACATGTAGTATGACCAACAAAACAAGAAAGTCATGAACTGCAGCCCAGAAATGTTGTTTACATCAAGGAACACTCTTGTAAAGACGCACACAGCCCCAGGTGGAAGGGACCTTACTTGGGGTTCAGTTCACAACTGCTGCTACCATCCATTGTGAAGGCCTCCCCCTCCTGGATCATTACGTCACAAGTCCTTCATGAGTACAGCCAAAACTTCACTGATGTCACACCATGTAAACCTACAGAATCTACTACAAGCAGAACCAGATGAAAAACCAGGGATACCACTACATCCGGAAGTGAAATTAAGTGAGGTTTTGCCAGCCAGACCAAATTCTCAATAGAATATGAACCATCTGCCATCCAGACTGAATCCCTCAGTAAATGTAGTTCAGCTACCCTTTGTACTAGACCAGGAAGTGACATAATGTGACTCTTACTTCATCCTAGTCTGAAGGGCAGGTCATCTGTGGAAATCAAGCTCATATTTTGCTACTTATACAATTAAATGGTTCTTGTTACATAGGTTGATTACACCAGCTATGCAATATACAGTGGATTTACCTACAGGGAAGATTAAAGCTCATTGTAGGAGAAATACTAGACATAACAAACCCAGCTGGGAAAATATATGCTTCCTGGGTTTATAACACTACTGTTCAAAAGACTACTTTTGAAGAACTTGCTCAAATGGATCTTGGTGATGAGGTTACTTCCGGATCAGGAATTACACCTTCTTTGAGAACTAAGAATTATACCTTCTTATGGGGCAGTACAATCCATCTGGGAGCTGACAAAACTAAGCTTTTAGAATTTTTAATAATCAAATAAATGGACTCAAAGGTGGCGTTAATTATGAAAAGACTGCCATGTGCAGTGTGGTGCTATAGAACTGAATGTCACTTGATTCCACCTTCACTTCTAAAGGGGGGTATGTGCACATTCATCAAAACAGAGTGCTGCTCATTTATTCCCAATAATATTGGTACTGTTTGCAGTCACCTAGAAATAATTCAAAAAAGTTGATCAATTTTTACAGGTTAAAGAAGCTGATAGTTCCCAGTAGGCATGGTTTACTATATTTTCTGTGGATGGGGAGGAGGCATTTTGAAGTTTTGTATGCTCACAGCTATTACAATCTTATATTTAGGTTTTATTTTATTTCTATTAAAAGCTTGTAGTCTAAAAGCTGTTAGAATCCCGAAGAGGTGTCAACTAACAAAATAATCAGGTTTACTCAAAGCCACCAACCACATCAGATGAAAATCAGAGTACATTAGAAGAAAAATAAAGCACTTCAATATATACATATATACATAAATATATATATATATATATATATATATATATATATATATATATATATATATATATATATATATATCCATACGGGTCTAGGACATTTAATTAAATGAACATTTCACTGAAACTCAAATTACTGTGCACTTTTCATTGAAAGCTCAATTCACTGAAACATATTTCACATATATGGCCTTTTTCCTACTGTAGTGCAACCCTCGAGTTAGTATATATAGTAAGGGTGTGTGGGGGGCACTGCCCCCGACATCGGGGTGTGTGTGGGGCATTGCCCCCCACATCGGGGTGTGTGTGTGGGGGGGTGTAGCCCCCCACATACTTTAAATATTTTGAGCTATATACATGGATACTAGCAATTCCAATTTATTACTTTTTTCCGAACATAATATACACTTAAAATATGTAGGGGGGCTATGCCCCACACCCCCGATGTGTGTGTGTGTGTGTGTGTGTGTGTGTGTGTGTGTGTGTGTGTGTATATATAAACATATATATACACATATACATATACATATATATATATACATATACATATATATATATATATATATATATATATATATACATATACATATATATATATATATACACATATACATATATATATATATATATATACATATAGATATAGATATATATATATATAGATGTATATAGATATAGATTGATATATAGATATATATATATATATATATATATATATATATATGGATTCACTTTATAATCTCGAAATACAGAAATATCGAATTTCAGTATTTCGAAACTATAAAGTCGAAAGTGCAAAAGCACGAAATTACAGAATACCGAAGCCTACAACACCGATATATCATCAAACACCCCTAAATCTCAAAAAATCGAAAAAAATCAGAAAACTACTTTTAATCATATGTGCCTAATTTCACTTCAAAACAATAATAAATTGTAGAAATATTCATCCAAAATTTCGGATCACAACTTAAATAAATGTCACCATCCTGTGATAACTCTCCTTCACAACTTTAAAGCGCATGCTGATTAAATTAGAAGAACATTATGGCTGTATATCATAGCCAACACAAATTATACACCACTTGCTCGTCACACAACGTTCATGAAATAAAGACAATACTTCACATCTTGAGCAACCTTGCAATCGCTAGGAGAAAATCCATGGTTGTATACACTTCCTTATTTTTCAGAACTTTTTCAAACTGTGGATGCCTTTTCACAATAATGCAACGTTTAGGAGATGGCGGACTGCCACAAATCATGCGCAGCTCCTCTACTCTGTCTTGTTCCCTTGCCAACACATTCATTAGCACACTTAAATCTGTTGCTCTGTGTCCTAAAAGGGACTTCAACCTGTGGTGCCATGCTTCAACACTGTTTCGTTTGCATGGGAGGAACAGTGTGTTGAGGTCATTTATGTTCCAAAAAGACACTGGAAACAGCAGGGGAACCTACTAAAACCACTGGTCCTAGTACAAAACTTACACACTTTGCCTAGTATGTACCAATCACAGAAATATTTAACTCTTTACTGTCAGGTGGAAATGCATCTTTAAGTAACTGGAAAGCAGGAATAACTTCATCCTCAGGCAAAAACGCGAAAGCAACTAGGCATTTTACATGCAGATGAAATGACATATTGGTATTATAAATATGAGCAAGTCCCAACTGTTGCACCTTCCTCCATATATTTTGGCCGAAATGGAATAAGCAGCCTTCTGCAATCACACCTTGTAAATTTAAACTGACACTCCTTTTAGCAGCAATTTTGAAATCACTTTGGATATACTACACATTCAGCTCATAACCCTCTTCATCTAATAACTGCAAAACACAACTCCACATAAAATTATAGGACTTTAATGACTTTTTAGTCATCAGACAAAACAATAGTGGAACACTTTTATGAATTCTTCCATACTTTACATGTCCATGAATACTATACAATCCCTGACAAAGGATTTCTTTATAAAAAAAATGTACCATCTACTAACCATATAGTCGCAGTACTCAAGTCTAGTAAATTTTGACTGGTACTCAACACAAGCACAGTGGTATCAATGGAACTATCACTCATTATTTTACTGATGAACATTCCTGATTTGGTAGGAAAATCAGACATGTTTATGTCTTATAGTTTCATTATGTTTTGTACTACACTTTTACTACCTTTCCTTCACACCCTACCTACTTGCTGTAGTAGGGCTTTACGTGCAGGCAAGCTCGGTGTTACACTAGTGGATGTAGCAGCTAATACACCATCCACAATTAAGCAGGGAGTGTCACAAGATGATTTATATTTCAGTCTTAGCTGAGCACACATTCTGTAGCGCTCTACCTCGCTAGGATCCCCACCATGTATGTGGCTGACAGACCTTACTAACTTTTCTCCATCTGGCACACTAACAGAGACAGCCCTACATGTGCATTTCTCTGCTCATTTCCATTTGCAACACCAATATGTTCTGCCTTTCACCACTTTTTCATGGTTTAAAACATATCCATCTAACAGAAGCGCACAACTCCCTTTTTGAAACGTGGTTGTCTGGTATACAGCTCCTATTGTCCCAGGTGCAGTAATAGTCTTCTAAGCCATTGTCAAGTTCAGTACAGTACAGCACACTAGTTCTGCGTTCACTCAAGCAATCTACTCACAGTTACAAACACAGTGTTTCCAATTCGCGATTTCAAATTTCGAGCTTTTAGTCTAGCGATATCATGGTTGTTCGACTTTATAGTCTTGAGACACTGAAATTTGATATTTCAGTATTTCAAGTTTATAAAGCGTCTCTCTCTCTCTCTCTCTATATATATATATATATATATATATATATATATATATATATATACACACACACACACACACACATGTATAGACACATATCCACGCACAAGGGGGAATGTAAAAAATATGAAAATGTTTAACAAAATTACTCACATTCAGATTTTGTTTTCAGTCCACCAAGACGTATGTATGTTTTTATTGGTACCATATTTTTGAAATAACTGTATAAAAATTGTTAGTATCAAGGGCAGAAGGAAACTTCATGTGAAGTGTGTTTGACAACTGAACAAAATGTCTGTTTATCTGAAAATCTGTGGTCATTGTTCAGTCAAAGAAAAGTACAGTTTTGTACCTACCATAAATGTAGATGTCCGATAGGTATGCATCTGCAGTCATAACATATGGGGTTGTCCTGCCTCAGGCAGCCCTTCGGTCGGCCGGATTCCAAAGTCTGGGTCTGGCCTCGGCTGATGTCGCACTTCACCCGACGTCATAGCTCCTGGGGTATAAAGGCATCAGCCGACGCCATTTTCCTCAGTGTTTCTTGCCCCAGATGCCAGGTGCCCTCTAAGAAGGCTAAATTTGGATAAAGTAGAAAATTCCAAACAGTAGAAATCAAAAAGAATATATACATACAAACAAATACACCATAATAGATTCCCCCAGCTAGCTAAGAGAGGGGTAAGTACCCTAGGAATACCACAGAGGGGAAGGAGGGTGGGTAATCCTGACTGCAGATGCATACCTATCGGACATCTACATTTATGGTAGGTACAAAACTGTACTATGTCCTTCAAGGATGCATCTGCAGTCATAACATATGGGTAGAATACCATAGCCAAACTGGGGGAGGAGGCACTAAGATAATGATGGTGTAGTTAAGATCCCTTATAAAACTGCAGTTGCAAAACCTGCTCGGGATCTGGAGTATAAAGGAAGATTGTAATGCTTGGCAAATGTATGCACGGAGCTCCAAGTAGCAGCTTCTAAAATGTCTTTGGTAGCCACTCCTCGTAGGAAAGCTGTTGTGGTGGCTGTAGCTCTTGTGGAGTGAGGCCTGATATTTTCAGTTGTTGTCTTTCCATGAAAAGAGTAACAGAATCGAATGCAATTTCCTATCCATTTTGAAATTGTCTGTTTGGAAATTGCTTTTCCTTGCACTCCTGTTGCATATGCTACCAGAAGCTGGTCAGTTTTTCTGTTGGTCTTAGTTCTGTCCAGATAGTAGCGCAGTTGTCTGTGTACATCCAAGGTGTGTAGTAGTTTTTCCCCCCTGTTCTGTGGGTTAGGGAAGAACGTAGGTAAATGAATAGCTTGGATCAAGGATACTCTGGATACCACCTTTGGCATGAAAGTAGGATTGGTTCTCAGAGACACTCTAGCCTGGTGAAAGATAAGGAAAGGCTGCACTGCCATTAAGGCCTGTAACTCGGATACCCTTCTTGCTGAAGTGATTGTTAGAAGGAAGGCAGTTTTCCAAGATAAGAACTCTAAGTCTGCTGATGCTGCTGGTTCAAAAGGGGGAAGTGTTAATTTTTCCAGCACAAAATTGAGATCCCATGCAGGTAGAGGTGGTTTCCTTGGAGGTTTTACATTTTTGATCCCTCTTAGAAATTGTCTGAGGAGAGAGGTTGAGAGAAGATAGGAGGATCCATGTTGTACTCTGCTGAAATTGCTGAAGCATGAATCTTAATGGAAGAATAGGACAGGCCATTGTGGAACAGTTCTGCTAAGTATTCTAGGATGTGTGCTAGATTTGCCAGTGTGACATCTGTTCCCTTTGATGCACTCCAAATGAGGAATCTCTTCCATTTGGCTGAGTATGTTTTCCTTGTGGAGGGTCTGCGAGCCTCCAGGATAATGTCCTTGACCCTCTGAGATAAAACAGGTTGGTTTTCCTTTATGCAATTTTCCAGGCAGTTAGCTGCAGTGTTTTCAAGTTTGGATGCAGGGTCTTGTAGTTGTTCTGTGTTAGAAGTAAAGGCCATAGAGGTAGAGGCCATGAGTTCGTCTGAGACATGCTTCTCAGTAGTGGGTACCAATGCTGCCTTGGCCAGTCTGGAGCTATCAGAATTACCTTTGGCTGCTCCTCCCTGATCTTCAGTAGAACTTTGTACATCAATGGGAGAGGTGGAAAGGCATAAACTGTCATGGCCTTCCAGCTGAAAGAGAGGGAGTCCACCCTCCAGGCTTGTGGGTGGTATTCTCTTGAGCAGAATTTCTTCAGTTGGTGGTTGAGTGGGGAGGTGAACAGGTCTATCTCTGGCATTCCCCATGTCTTTGTTATGGTTTTGAATATGTCTGGATGCAGCATCCATTCGTGAGCATCCGTGGTAGTTCTGCTTAATCTGTCTGCTAGTGAATTTTCTTTTCCTGGTACGAATCTGGCCTGCAGTTGAATGTTGAGATTCAGGCCTAGATTCCACAGATCCATTGCCATCCGGCATAGAGGGTAGGAATGCGTGCCTCCCTGTTTGTTGATGTACCACATGACTGTGGTATTGTCTGTCCTTATCAGCAGGTGTCCTTGCTGGAGGAATGGTTTGAATGCCTCGATTGCATGCTTCACTGCCAGCATCTTCTTTAGATTTATGTGTAGATTCAGCTGGTCTTGGGACCATAGGCCTTGGATACACTTGTCTTCCATGTGTGCCCCCCAGCCTAGGTCTGAGGCATCCGTGGTGATGGTCTGCCTTGGTTGTGGTTTGTGGAAAGGCAACCCTCTGTTCGTCTGGCAGGCCTGAGCCCACCACAGGAATTCTTGTTTCAGGCATGGAATGATTGGTATCATGGTTTCTAGACTGTGTCTGTGTTGAGACCATATATTCCTTAGGTACCATTGTAATTTTCTCATATGCAGTCTGGCATGTGGGATCAAGATTATGCAGGATGCCATGTAACCCAGGGCCTGCAGGACTTTCCTTGCAGTAAGCTGAGTTTGTCTTGTCAATGCCAAGAAGTAAACTGGAAGTTGCTTTTGTTTTTCTTCTGTGAGAAAAGCCATCTGAGTTATTGTGTCCAGTTCTGCACCCAAAAATGTTATCCTTTGGGATGGCACTAGTCTTGACTTCTGTATGTTGACTGTGTATCCCAAGGCTTGTAGCAGTTGTATGACATAGGCCAAATCCTTTATTATTTTTGTCTTGCTGTCCGCTTGTATTAGGCAGTCGTCCAGGTATGGATAGATTTGAATTCCCTGAAGCCTGCAATGTGCAATTACTGATGCCAGGCATTTCGTGAATACTCTTGGCGCAGTAGATAAGCCAAAGGGCAATGCTGAGAATTGATAATGCTCTGATCCTGCAAGAAATCTGAGGTGTCTTCTGCAATCTGGTCGTATGGGGATGTGCAGGTATGCCTCCTTGAGATCTAGAGTCACCAGCCACGACTCCTTGCCCAACATGGGAAGAAGTTGCTGTGGGGTCAGCATCTTGAATTTTGGTATTATGAGATATGTGTTCAGTGTGGACAAATCGAGAATAGGCCTCCATTGAGTTTCTTTTCTTGGTACAAGGAATAGTCTGGACTAAAATCCTTGGCCTTGTTCCATAGATGGTACCTTTTCTATTGCTCTCATCCTTAGTAAGTTGATGATTTGTTTTAGAGCCTCTGACTTCTGGCTTGATGGAAGGTTTGGCATTTCTCTCTTTTTTGGTAAAGTGTGGAAGTGAAACCTGTAGCCTTTGTCTATTGTTTGCAAACTCCATTTGTCTCCTGTAATGCAATGCCAGTTTTTTGAAAATAAAGCTAACTTTCTGCCCAAGGGTGCTTCCAGTTGTTCCCTGGTAGGCGGAATCAGAGCCAAGTCATTGTGTCTGTCCTGTGGAAGTGGTTGCAGTCGTAGCTGAGGCCTATGCTGTGGTAAGTGTAAAAAAAGTCCTTAGCCTTTTCCTAGAATCAGAAAAATCCTGACCCTGCCATTGGAAGTGTTCCCTCATTGAGTGTAGAGTTTCCCCAAATGAAAATTCTTCTGGGGGGGAGGCAGAAGGAATGGAGTCTTCTGCATCCGAATCCTCATAAGGTGAGTATGGTCCTTCCTGATGGTCTGATAACTCTGATCCATCCGAGGAATAGTCAGAAGAGAGAGGTTCAGGGGGTTCAGTCCTAGGCCTTTTATCAGGAGGAGGATGTGAGGCCCTGTCTGGGTGAGGTTGGGATCCCCTGATCAGAGAAATAAGGTCCTCAGCAAGGCTGAGAATCTGAGAACCTGAGGAAGGTCTGTGAGAGGGAGCTTTAGTAGGTAAGGCCTTGGAAAGTTTAGCTGCTTTAGCCCTGGAGAAGGCCTCAATAGACATAGAAGCAGGGGGCCTAGCTGCCACACGTGCAGGAGTAGAGATGTCCAACGGAATGGTGTCGGACAATTCCTGGTGCCTGCTTCTTCGGTATGAATTTCTGTAGCTGACTCAGCCGGGGCCTGTGAGGCCTCGGTTGTCGGAGGCATGCTTACGGCCGAAGGAAGAACCGAGGACTCTGTTTCAGCCGAAACAGAGACACTCGCGGTAGGCCTAACCGTGGTTTCAGCCGAAACCGCGGGCCGCGAGTGTCAGTCCTTTTCCTTGCGTTTTTTGGCTAAATGTGTAGTCGGAGTCTCTGACGGCATTTTGTATGCAAAAGCGGGACCAAAAAACTCTTCAGCAAACTCCGACCGACGTCTAAGTGTCCGTCGGTTGAAGGAAGCACAGGCTAAACAAGCTGATACGTCGTGGTCTGAGCCTAAGCAAGGAAGGCAGTAAGAGTGGAAATCCTTATGAGGTATTTGTTTCCCACAAGTTAAACAATTATTTACTTTGTCTGACATCGGCTGAGGCAAGAAAGAGTCCCCAACGGGGTACTTAGCTTTTTTAGAAGTCTTCGGTAGCTGAAATCTCTGGATCTGACCGACCGGCACTTGCGAACAGCTTCTGCTTCGGGCACCGCACGGCAAGAAAGACTGAGGAAAATGGCGTCGGCTGATGCCTTTATACCCCAGGAGCTATGACGTCGGGTGAAGTGCGACATCAGCCGAGGCCAGACCCAGACTTTGGAATCCGGCCGACCGAAGGGCTGCCTGAGGCAGGACAACCCCATATGTTATGACTGCAGATGCATCCTTGAAGAACATCATATGATTTGAGTAATGTTTTACAGCATCAGATGGGTGAATGTGAAGGGTGAAGCATACGCAGAAGGAAACGTTAAGAGTGTGTACTTCATTTTAAATATGCTTTCATTTCACAACTGATTTCCCAAGTGTTTTCAGTATGTTTCTGATGATTTATTTCTAGCGAAATATGAGAAATACCACAAACTGGCACCAGCAAGATATTCAAATGAATTAGAAAAATCATGTGCAAAACTGCAGTATCCAATATATCACTTCCCCAAAACAACAAGGAAATTTCAAATTCTCAACTTTTATTCCAACATAGACCAATAAGATTAGAGCTTTCTTCTTTTTAATTCAAGACGCCATCAGAACTAAGACTTAAGCGATAAAAAAAAAAAAAAAAAAAAAAGTTATGCCCTCACCATAACGTTCCATCTCAGTAGTTGTACTTCATTTGTCTTCAACCTGTGGTTTAAAGATCTGTATCGGATCAGTCACGACTGCATTTCCAGCATCTGACCCACGCTCCAAGCTCCTCCCCTTACCCACAATGCCCAGTCTCCTTCCTCCCTTCAGAAAGAGTCTGCTGCCAAAAAAATATCACACATTCCAGACCTAAAAATACCTTGCCACAACTGGTAACCCAACAATCCTGTGCCCAAGTATGCCTAAGGACATTCCTGATGTAACTATCTCCATATATGGTCAGTATCACAGTGACAAGGTAGGAGGAAGGGGGGGAGGGGGGGGACGGTTGAAGACAAATGAAGTACAACTACCCAGATGGAATGTTATGGTGAGTACATAACTTCTTTATCTGAAATAGTTGACTTTATTTGGTCTTCAACCTGCGGGACAGAGTCCAGAGCTACCAAACACCTGGGCGGTCCTCATGGAAGGATATTCCGGAGCACAGCGGAGCCAAAGGATGCCTTGTTCCTGGGCACAACATCCAATTTGTAATGTGAAATGAAGGTATGAGATGAGGACCAAGTAGCTGCAGGACAAATGAAGTACCTACTCAGATGGAACGTTATGGTGAGTACATAACTTCTTTATCTGAAGTAGTTACTTCATTTGTTCTGCAACCTGTGGGACAGAGTCCCCAAGCTACCTAAAAACCTTGGGCGTCCCTTAAGGAAGAATATTCCGAAGCACCGCAGAGCCAAAGGAAGCCCTACTCCTGGATATCATATCCAATTTATAATGAGAAATGAATGTATGGGAAGAGGACCAAGTAGCTGCTGAACATATGTCGTCCAGAGGAACCCTGGACCAGAAGGCTGCTGATGTGGCTATGGATCGGGTTGAGTGGGCATGGACTCCGATAGGAGCAGTTTTACCTGAGGCTATATAAGCATGAATGGATGCACTGTGAAATCCAATTTGCTAAGGTAACTTTGGAAATGGCTTTACCCATGGCAGATTTGGCAAAGGACACAAACTACTGATCAGCCTTGCGAGTATGCTTAGTCCTGTGCAAGTAAAAACGTAGTTGTCTATGTACATCTAATTTGTGTAATTTGTATTCCCTTAGGTACTGAAAATTGGGGAAGAACAGTGGTTAATTAATCGACTGATTAATATTTGACTCTGATGCCACTTTTGGTAAAAAAGGAAGGGTTAGTCCTGGAAGACGCTCTATCCTTATGGAAAATTAGATAAGGAGGTTTCATGCGAAGGGCTTGAAGTTCCGAAACCCTCCTGGCTGAAGTAATTGCAACTAGAAAGGCTGTTTTCCATGATAAGAACTTTAAAGGAACTGAGGCGGCAGGCTCAAAAGGTGGGCTTGTCAATGCTTGCAAAACTAGAGTTAAGTCCCATGGTGGGACCGCAGTCTTAACTGGTGGTTTCAAAAGAGAAATGCCTTTCAAGAATGTTTTGCATATCTTAGCAGAAGCTAGAGATCCCAGTCCATCCCCCACATGAAAATGGGAAATGGCTGCCAACTGTACTTTAACTGTAGATGCACTTGCTCCTTGATGAAAAATGTGACAGAAAATCAAGAATCGTCGGAACAGGAACGGTAAAGGGGTCTAAGCCCTTGTCCTTAGCTCAGACAGAAAAAACGCTTCCATTTACTACTGCAAATTTTTCTGGTAGCAGGCTTGTGAGCCGCTACCAGAATGGCCTTTACCGGTGACGAGATGCCGGGAGTCCTTGCCATCAGTGGAACTGGATTAACCAAGCCGCTAGCTTGAGGTTTACCAGGTTCGGGGGTTGCAATCCTGCAGGATGTGAAATCAGATCCGGAATGGGATCCAAGATCCATGGAGGAACTACACTGTGAGACCGCAGATATGGGAACCAGATCTGGCGCGGCCAGAATGGAGCTATGAGGATAATTTTACTCCCCAACCGACGTGCTTTCTGAATGAATTTCGTCATAAGAGGAAGGGGGGGGGGGGGGAATAAGTGTAGAAGAGACCGGGTGGCCAAGCATGAACTAGAGCGTCTCTGGGGCTCTCCCCTGGTGGGGGAAGTATCACGAAAAACTCGCTGCACTTTGTGTGTGACGGAGAGGCGAAAAGATCGCAGCAAGGAAGACCCCATTTGAGGAAGATCTGTTTCGCAACTGATGGTTTGAGAGACCACTCGTATGGTGTGAGGATCACACGACTCAGCTTGTCCGCCAGAATGTTGGACCGACCCGGAATGTGCATCACTACCAGAAAGTGGTTGGCGGATGTCACCCACTCCCAAACTCTCATAGCCTCCTGACAAAGGAGATACCTGGTTCCTCCCTGCTTGTTTATGTACCAGACTACTGCCATGTTGTACGTTTGAACCGCAAGAGTCCCTAGAGGGAGAAGGCCGTGGAGAGCTTGCAACGCCAAAAGCACCGCCCTCATCTCTAGGACATTGATATGCAAAGCGGTCTCTAAGGGAGTCCACGTGCCTTGGACAATTCTGCCCAAACAATGCCCCCCCACACGAGGCGAGAAGCATCCGTGGTCAACGTGGCTCGAGGCGGGGGCATTACAAAGGGTCTCCCTTCTTGCAGCTCCCTTGAGTGAAGCCACCAGAGGAGGGAGTCCTTGCAAGCCCTGCTCAATGGAATAGGGGTGTTCAGCGGATGTAGTAATAGAGACCATTGGACCTGGAGGGTCCATTAAGAATCCTCATTCATAGCCGTGCGTGTAGACAAAGACTGATTGCCGCCGCCATAGACCCTAGTGCTCTCAGGACTAACTCTGCTGAAGGAGCCGGGTTCTGAAGGAGGGCTAATACCTGATGAGATAAAGTGTCCACCCTGTCCGGAGTTAGAAGGGCCCGAGAGATGAGTGTGTCCAATTTGGCCCCTATAAATTCCAGGACTTGCACAGGGTGAAGAAAGGACTTTTGAAGGTTGACCGAGACACCCAAACTCTGGGCAAGAGTTAGAGCATAATCCCGGGCAACACACAGTTGATGCCTGTTGGAGGCAGTGAGGAGCCAGTCGTCCAGGTATGGAAAGACCTGAATGCCCTGGAGTCTCAGGTGGGGGGGGGGGTCCAGGTGCCTCCTTTTACACTTCTGTTTGCGAGGAACCTCCTCGGTGGGACTATCCGAGGAGGTCTCACCTACAGGGTCCTGTTCCTCTAAGGGAACTAACTGGAGGGCTTGAGCAGGCTGTCCAAGTGGTCGGATGACTGAGGATAGACCCAGATGCATAGGGGGAGCAGGAGGATCCGATGCCCAGACCGGGGATCTGGAAGACCTCGACAGAACCCTCTCCACTACCCCAAAAGCTGAAGGCGAGCCACTCTCCCCAGGCTCCGAAAGTAGTCTCCTCGGCTCTGAAGCAGGGATCAGTGTCGGAGCCAAAGCAGTCGGATTCAAAAGGGAAGTGTGCTCCGACCTAAAGGGCGCCCAAGACACATCAACCCCTACGGATCCGACGCTCGGCTCTTGGCCCCGAGAGCTAGGATCCGACACGCTCGAGGGTACAGTCGGTGTCGAAGCTACCAGAGCTATCGGCACCGACAAAACCCCGGCTCCGAAAGGGCCCGGATCCGATGACTCCAAAACCCGAAAACGGGTTGGAGAAGGAGTGATCGGAGCAAAAAGGGGGACTGCACTCCACCCCCCTGAGGGGAGGTGAGGCAGGAGCACCCCCATCTGCATTTGGGTCTGCAGAAATAGACTCATCATTCGATCCATGTCCGCTTCGGTCAGGCTTCTCGTAGATCTAGAACACGTTGTTGAGGCGGGCCAGGAGGGCCGCCTCGATGACCTAGAGGGAGACCGGTCCTCCTCCGGCGAGAAACAAGGCAAACATAGCCAAGAGGGAGAGGATCCAGAGGCCCTCGTGGAAGGACTAGAGAGTTTAGATGGCGGGGCTGAGGGATGAGTCTCAGCCAGCCTTTTATGACTCGTGTCTCTCTTTGTCTTTATGCCTCTTCTCCCTGGAAGAGGCAGATGAGTCCCCTGAACTTTGTGCAGCGGAGGGAGGTTGAGTCCCAGGCAGAGCGGGGGGACCTAAAGGTACAAGGGCTGTGGTTGCAGCCTGTGCCTTGGAGGGAGAGGAAGAAGAAGTGTCCTGCGGTAACAAGCCCACCATGATCAACTTGTTCTTCCTATCCCTGATGGCCCGGGGGTTACAAGCTGCACATATTTGGCAGCTAGTGGATAGGTGGGCCACCCCCAGACACAACAAGCACTGAGTGTGGCCATCAGCCGGGGAAAGCTTATGGCCACACTCAGTGCATTTAGAAAAGACGGCTTTGGGCCCTTCAGCCATCACAAAAACACACCCAGACACTAAAGGGGAGGGACAAGCACAACGACTAAAAACTAATAATTACCACAAAAATTTAAAACTAAGACTCGAAGAAGGGGACTAACACACACACACACTAACAAAAAAAATAAGCTTTTAGTCTAATTTTTGTCCAGAAATGATCTCACCCAAGCCTAAGAAGCTCTTCACAAGTAGCTTCTTTCGGCCGTAGCAAACTCGATCTGGGGAAAGGCAGCATGTAGCCGGGAATTATGGGTAAAGGGGAGGAGCTAGGAGCTCGGATCTTTTAGCTAGTAAAGCTGCCGGCTCGGATCCGAGGTCGGATCCGATACCCACAGGTTGCAGAACAAATGAAGTAACTACTTCAGATTTTGTATTCCCCCTTGTTTTGAAAATTAGGGGAAAAAAACTGGAAGACTGACTGACTGACTGAGGTGCTTGGTGTGACATCTGGACAGAGGAAGGAGGACAAAGAGACCTGGTGGTGGAATGAGGAAGTACAGGAGAGTATACAGAGGAAGAGTCTGGCGAAGAAGTGGGATTGTCAAACAGATGAAGAAAGTAGACAGGAGTATAAGGAGATGAGGCGCATGGCAAAGAGAGAGGTGGCGAAGGCTAAGGATAAGGCATATGGAGAGTTGCATGAGAGATTGGACACTAAAGAGGAAGTAAAGGACCTGTACCAACTGGCTAGACAGAGGGACAGAGCTGGGAAAGATGTACAGCAAGTAAGGGTAATAAAGGATAGTGAGGGGAAAGGTACTCACAAGTGAGTAGAGTGTGTTGAGTAGATGGAAAGAGTACTTTGAAGGGCTGATGAATGAAGAGAATGAGAGAGAGAAGGTTGGATGATGTGGGGATAGTGAATCAGAAAGTGAAACAGATTAGCAAGGAGGAAGTAAGGATGGCTATGAAGAGGATGAAGAATGGAAAGGCCGTTGGCCCAAATGACATACCAGTGGAAGCATGGAGGTGCTTAGGAGAAATGGCAGTGGAATTTTTAACCAGATTGTTTAATGAAATTTTGAAAAAAGTCAGAGGATGCCTGAGGAGTGGAGAAAAAGTATTTTGGTGCCTATCTTTAAAAAGAAGGGTGATGTGCAGAGCTGTAGTAACTACAGTGGGATAAAATTGATCAGTCACCGCTTGAAGTTATGGGAAAGAGTAGAGGAAGCTAGGTTAAGAAGGGAGGTGATTAGTGATCAGCAGTATGGTTTCATACCAGGGAAGAGCACTACAGATGCAATGTTTGCACTGAGAGTTGTTGGAGAAATACAGAGAAGGTCAGAAGGACTTGCATTGTGTCTTTGTGGACTTAGAGAAAGCATACGACAGGGTGCCTTAGAGAGGAGTTGTGGTATTGTATGAGGAAGT
This sequence comes from Protopterus annectens, assembly GCF_019279795.1. Taxonomy (NCBI): domain Eukaryota; kingdom Metazoa; phylum Chordata; order Ceratodontiformes; family Protopteridae; genus Protopterus; species Protopterus annectens. The sequence goes on along the minus strand of NC_056739.1, from coordinate 126,846,899 downwards.
TGGGAGTGGCAGAGAAGTATGTAAGAATGGTACAGGGTATGTACGAGGGTAGTGTGACATTGGTGAGGACTGCTGTGGGAGTGACAGATACGTTTAAGGTGGAGGTGGGATTACATCAAGGATCAGCTCTGAGTCCTTTCGTATTTGCAGTGGTGATGGACAGGTTGACAGATGAGATCAGACAGGAGGCCCCGTGGACTATAATATTTGCAGATGACATTGTGATATGTAGTGAGAGTAGGGACCAAGTTGAAGAGACCCTGGAGAGGTGGAGATGTGCTTTAGACAGGAGAGGAATGAAGGTCAGCAGGGCTAAAACAGAATACATGTGTGTAAATGAGAGGGAGGGTAGAGGAATGGTGAGGATGCAGGGAGTAGAGGTGGCGAAGGTGGATGAGTTTAAGTACTTGGTATCAACAGTTCAGAGTAATGGTGAGTGGGGAAGAGAGGTGAAGAGAGTACAGGCAGGGTGGAGAAGAGTGTCAGGAGTGATTTGTGACAGACTGGTACCAGTAAGAGTGAAAGGGAAGGTCTACAAGAGGGTAGCGAGACCAGCTATGTTATATGGATTGGAGACGGTGGCATTGACAAAAAGGCAGGAGCCAGAGCTGGATGTGGCAGAGTTGAAGATGTTTAGATTTGCACTTGGTGTGACTAGGATGGACAGGATTAGGAATCAGTATATTAGAGGGTCAGCTCAGGTTGGACAGTTTGGAGACAAAGCAAGAGAGGCGAGATTGCTTTGGTTTGGACATGTACTGTGGAGGGATGCTAGGTATATTGGGAAAATGATGCTAAGGATGGAGCTGCCAGGTAAGAGTAAAACAGGAAGGCTTAAGATAAGGTTTATGGATGTGGTTAGAGGACATGCAGGCGGTTGGTGTGAAAGAGGATGATGCAGAGGACGGGAAGAAATGGAAACAGATGATCTGCTGTGGCAACCCCTAAAGGGAACAGCCGAAAGAAGAAGATTCGATTGTCTGATTGATATTCGCTTCTAAAGCAACTTTTGGAAGAAAGGACGGGTTGGTACGCAAGGACACTATCTTTATGAAAGATCACATAAGGGGCCTTCATGGATAAGGCTTGAAGTTCTGACACCCTATTGGCAGAAGTAATGGTGACCAAAAACGCAGTCTTCCAAGATAAAAATTGCAAATCTACAGAAGCTGTGGGTTTGAAAGGGGGGTACCAAAGCCTGAATTAAGGTCCCACGGGGGTGTATTATTCTTCACCAAGGGTCTAAGAAGAAAGGTACCTTTAAGGAAGGTCTTACAAAGTTTGGAAGAAGCCAAGGATGACATGTTTCTCCCATATGAAAGTTGGAAATAGCTGCCAATTAGACTGACTGTAGAGGAACTGGCACCATGATGAATAATTCCCGCCAAAAACTTCAAAACTGCAGACACAGGGGCAGTAAGAATCTAACACACTCTACGAAGCCCATATGAAAAAACGTCTCCACTTGCTACGATAAATCTTTCTAGTGGAAGCCATGTGAGCCACCACCAGAATAGTCTTAACTGGGGATGATAAACCTAGAGTCCTAACAATCATGAGAACTGGTGCAGCCAAGCAGTGAGCTTCAGACTGTCCAGGTCTGGGTGAGGAATCCTTAAGGGATGAGAAATAAGATCCGGAACTGGATCCAACATCCATGGTGGAACTACTATGTGAGACCACAGGGAGGGACACCAAACTCGGTGAGGCCAGAATGGAGCGATGAGCATCACAGTGCTCCCCAGCCTGCGAGCTTTCTGAAGAAACTTTGAAATGAGAGGAAGTGGGGGATAAGAATACAGAAGACCGGGAGGCCAAGCATAGACCAGTGCGTCTCTGGGGGCTTCCCTCTGAGGGGTTTCGGAGAGAAGAACTTGCTGTATTTCGCACTGGAAGGAGATGCGAAAAGATTGCAGCAAGGACGACCTCACTTTAGAAAGATCTGTTCCGCCAGTGAAGGATTCAGAGACCACTCGGTAAGACATGAGAATAGACCTGCTGAGCCTGTCCACTACAATGCTGGACCACCTCGGGATGTGCGTTGCCACCAGAAAATGGCCAGTACAGATTGCCCATTCTCAAACTCTCATAGCTTTGCGACATAAGGGATAAGATCCAGTTCCCCCTGTTTGTTGATGTACCAGACCACCGACATTGTCTGTCTGAATCTCTATTGTCCCTAAAGGGAGATGGGCATGAAGGGCCTCTAACGCAAGGACTGCCTTCATCTCTAGGACATTGATATGTAAGCTGGTCTTGGTTGGGGACCAAGTGCTTTAGAGTTTCCTTCCCAAGCAATGCCCCCCCCCCCAGCTGGAAGCATCCATGGTCATCGTGGTTTTGGGAAAGGACGGAATAAAGGGGCATCCCCTGATTAGATTGGGGGATCCACCACCGAAGAGAGTTCCTGCATACTCGGGAGATTTGAACTGGATATGACAATGGCAGATCCAATCATTCGCCTGCAGAAAGGGCAGGATGGAGGGAAGGGTGACCATTTGGAATTTCACCTTGGCTACTGACAGATTCAAGCTGGAAAGATCCAAAATGGGTTTTGGGTCCCCCCCATTTTCTTTGGCACTAAAAAGAACCTGGAATAAATGCCTGATCCGGACTGGTCTCAGGGGACAGGCTGGATGAGTCATTTTCCTAGCAGCTTTTCTATTTCTATAGCTGCTTCCTCCCTTTGCGTGGGTGGAATGTCAGGGAGGTGCTTCGGTGGTCGTGGTGGTTCACTGAATGGGATGGAAAATCCTCTTGATATAACCTGCAACACCCAACGATCTGTTATGGACTCCCATGCCACTGGGTGAAGCGATAGTTGACCCCTGGACTGCCTCCAGAGATGAGCAGACAGCCCTTCAGGGGCTGCTGCCCGGGGTTGTCCGAGAAAGGTTCTCAGGACCCGAAATTTCTTGGACCCCCTCTGCCTCTGGGGAAAGACGAGTCCTGAGTGTCCTGGGAAAACGCCTGAGACTTTTGGAAACACATCTTCTTAGTCACTTGCTGATTCCTAGAGAAGGATCTTTGAGGGGAGGAGAAGCGGATCCCGATGGCAGACAGCGTCTTCCTATCCCTCTCACTCTGGACTAAATGTCTCTCTGACTGACTTCCCAAAAAGGGAAGAACCATCGTAAGAGGCATTTGTAAAGAACGCCTTGAAGGGTTCTGAGAATTGAAAAAGCCGGAGCCAAGCATGGCACATGACAACACCAGTACTGGCCGCCCTAGCGGCTCCCTCCGGGGTATGGGAGAGAAGATACATGGACATATTTGCCACAGACCTGAGAGTGGACATCCAAGCAGAGAATGTCTTTTTATCCCCCGCCAACATAGACTCTGGGGTCAACTCAGACATCTCCTTGACCAAGTCTCGTTGCAGTCAAATGACGTTTGCCATGTAGTTCAGTGCTCTTACAGAGAAGGTTGCTGAAGCATACACCCGCTTCCCAAAATGGTCCATGGCCCTTGACTCTCGGTTAGGAGGATGAACAGTAGAGCTCTACTGCGTGAGCTCGTTCTTGGTGGCGGCTGCCACAACCATAGCATCCACAAGGTAACCCTTGTTCCAGTAAGCCCTGTCTGAGGGGGAACTAAGTACTTTGTCCAGGTGCTTAGGGATAGGATCCATGGTGTCCAGTTCCTACAATGCCAAAGATGTTGGGGACACCCAGGAGGTAGATGGGCTTGTGCCGAATGCCTCCAGGAACACTGATGCGTCTGAAGTTGGTTTTAGGGCAAACCCCCCCCCCCCGGCAGAGTTCCATGATGTCTCCAAAGGAGACATCCTCGGGGGTGACTTTGGGGAACTTTCCCCTTCCTCCAAATCAGTGTCTTCAGTAAGGGACTCCGGTGGGGAGTCCAGGTGCCTCCTCTTATATGTTAGTTTGTGAGTAATCTTCTCAATAGGACTTTCTGGGGAGGACTTGCAAACCTCTTGCTGCTCCCTCAGGGGAGCTTCCTGAGGCAAAACTGGCACAGGCTGTCCCTGAGATGACAAGATGGTCGGGACTGCACCCAAGGCAGAGGGAGTAGAAACTGAGTCTGAGGACGAGATGGTCAAGGGTCTCGACACCGAGAGAACCCTCTCCACCACATCAAAGGCTGAAGGGGAACACATCTGCTGGGAAATACTGGCTGGAACCGTTCCCCTCTGACCCGACAGGGGAGTCAGAGCCGTGACTCCAGAAGCCGAGATTCCAAGTGAAGTACTGTGCTCTGAAAGGCTCGGAGCCAACAGCAATCCCTCGGATCTGACCCTGAGACTACGATTCAAAGAGCTTGGATCCAACTCGGTTGGATACGACATGCTAAAGTCAATGGCTGATGTCGAGGCAGCAGGTACCATTGGTGCCAACACCCTGACCCCGAAGATCCTCGGATCCAGGGTCTCAGAAACCGCAGTTTGGATCAGAGAAGTAGTTATCGGCGTAAAAAAGGACTGCGAGCTTCTCACTCCAGAGGGAGAGGGTGCTGGCAAGACTTCAACTGGATGTGTGTGCGGATAAATCTACGCATAATCTTGTCCATCTCCGCTTCACTGAGGCACCAGGTGGAGCAGGATGATGATGATGCCACAGAAACTGGTAGAGAATGCTGGTTAGGGAGGGACCTAACTGGTGACCTGGTCCTCGATTCTTCTGGCTCAAAGGAGAACCTTGGGGATTGAAGCCGGTGAGATCTGGGCCTAGTTGGAGTCCTAACTTTGGCTGGTGGGCCAGCCGGGGCCAAATGGTTAGGAGACTGCTTCCGCGGCTTGTCTCTCTTGATCTTCTCCCCTTCCCTGGACCTCTTGGAGGGGGTTTGAGTCCCAGAGGCCAGGGAAGAGGAAGAAGACGTAGCTGCTGTCCCTGAAGAGGGGGGTACAGGGGCTACTGTCCCCGAGGAGGGAAGTAGTCCTTTTAGAAGCAATTTGTCCCTCCTGTCCTTTAGTGCTCTGGGGTTGAACCCACCACAGATAGGGCAAGAGATCTGAAGGTGTGCCACACCCAGGCAGACTACACACAGACTGTGGCCATCAGCTGGGGAAAGCTTACGGCCACACTCTGCACTTCCCGAATCCTAATTTAGGAGTTTTAGACATCACTAAATAGGCCAGGCACACTCCCACACACACATAAAAAGAGATAGGCTGAAAGGAGGAGAGAATGGGAAGTTTGTTTTTTTTTTTTTTTTTTTTTACCAACGACTGTCACGGGGAGGGAAAGGATAGAAAACGAGAGAGAGAAGCTTTAAGAAAAATAGAGAAAAGGGTCAACACAATAAAAAAATAGCACTTGCACTACCCACTATATGCTTAGAGCTCCAACCACGCTGCTTGCTTTTCCAGTGGCAAACGAGACGAGATCTGAAGGGAAAAAGGAGACCGGGGGGCATTATGAGTAAGGGGAGGAGCTTGGAGCTCGGATCAGATGCTGGAAATGCGGCTGTGATGGATCTGATACGGATCCGTAACCCACAGGTTGAAGACCAAATGAAGTCAACTACTTCAGATCACACCTCGAATACATCTTTACCATTAATTCCTAACAGGACAAATGATATCACTAATCACCTAATTACATCCCATTAATTAGCCACAAATACTCAATTTATTGTATACTTTAACAAATCTAAAAAAATATATGAAAAAACTCATCATATCAAATCGTATTAAAACACATCACATACAATAAAAATATTTTGATACTAAAAATCAAACTTTCATAAAATTACACTTCCAAATGTTTCAATTTCAACACAGAATTAATACAGCAACATTCATTGTGACCTAGGGGGGTTCATGGCAATCAGTATAAGTTCCCATTTTAACTCATTTATTTAGATGTTCTTCAATAATGAACCCCCGCTGATCTTTAACAACCTATTCTACTACAGTAAAACTAAACACTTGTTGGACACTCATTTATATGCCTAAAAATGCATTAATACTCCTACCCTTTTCTAATGTCTGCTAAAGGCTTGTAAACTCTCTTATTCAAATTTTTACTAGTATTTACATTGTAAAATGCTGGACATAATCTGCAACTGGCTATGTACACTACTCGAGATGACTCAACTGTAGCGCCAAATCAATTTAAACATTTTGCCCCCGATATCAACCTCATTATACAAGGGCAAGGTGAACAGTGTCCACATTTAAACATACCCAGGGGTCTATTTATTTTAACCTTTTGCCTCTCTAACAATAGTGTAATGGATCTATCCTTTCTAAAAATCAGATAAGGTTTGTCCTGCATCACCTTAGCCAGGTGATTATCTATGGAAAACACCATCCAGTTCTTTTGGAGCATTCCCACAATAGTGTAAACATCCAGGGTATAAGTAGATATAAATAGTTTTGGCTCCTTAGTTTTCATTTTATTTTGATTATTAAATCCAATTCCATCATTACAACTATCATCTTGAGAATCCATTAACACTTCACTTCCCAAAAGGGGTTTATATATATTCCAAGTTCTTTTATATACAACTAACTTCCTTAATTTTAACCAAAAAATATTTTGGGTAACCACTTTTCCCAAACATATCTACAATATTTTCACATTATTGAATAAATAAATTCTCATCAGATGATATCCTAGCTGATCTTACATGCTGGATCTTAACTATGGCCTTCTTCTGATGCCTTGGGTGCCAGCTACTAAAATGAAGATATGTATTTGAGAAAGTAGGTTTCCTATTAAAAAAAAAGAAGTTATGTACTCACCATAACGTTCCATCTGAGTAGGTACTTCATTTGTCTGCAACCTGTGGGTATCGGATGCGATCTCGGATCCTAGCCGGCAGCTTTACTAGCTAAAAGATCCAAGCTCCTAGCTCCACCCCTTACCCATAACCCCCCGCTACATACTCCCTTTCCCCAGATCGAGTTTGCCTATACTAACAACCAAGATTCTCGACCGAGGACCATAACTTACTGCCTAACTGCATGAACAATGTCATTCATAGTCAGGAAGCACGATACCGGACAGGGGGCATGGGGGGGGGGGGTCAGTTGCAGACAAATGAAGTACCTACTCAGATGGAACGTTATGGTGAGTACATAACTTCTTTATCTGAAGTAGTTACTTCATTTGTTCTGCAACCTGTGGGACAGAGTCCCCAGCTATCTAAAAAAAACCCTGGGAGGTCCTCAAGAAAGGATATTCCGGAGCACCGTGGAGCCAAAGGAAGCCCTACTCCTGGATATCATATCCAATTCATAATGATAAATATCCAATTTATAATGAGAAATTAATGTACGAGAAGAGGACCAGGTAGCTGCTGAACATATATCATCCAGAGGAACTCTGGACCAAAACGCTGCAGAAGCAGCTATGGAATGAGTTGAATGGGCATGGACTCCGGAAGGAGCAGGTTTCCCTGAGGATAAATAAGCATGGATGATGCATTGCGAAATCCAGTTTGCTAAAGTAACTTTGTTAATAGCCTTACCTAAGGATGGTTTGGCAAAGGACACAAACAATTGATCAGACCTGCGAGTAGCCTTCGTCCTGTGCAAGTAAAAGCGCAGTTGTCTATGTACGTCCAATTTGTGTAATTTACATTCCCCTTTGTTCTGGAAGTTGGGAAAAAACACTGGTAAATTAATCGACTGATTAATGTTTGATTCAGAGGCCACTTTGGGCAGAAAGGAGGGGTTAGTCCTGAGAGACACTCTATCCTTATGAAAAATTAGATAAGGAGGTCTCATGCAAAGCGCTTGAAGTTCTGAAACCCTCCTGGCTGACGTAATAGCAATCAGAAAGGCTGTTTTCCAGAATAAAAATTTTAATTGAATCGAAGCAGCCGGTTCGAAGGGCGGACTCGTTAATGCCTGCAGAACCAAGGTCAGATCCCGTGGTGGAACCGCAGTCTTAACTGGCAGCTTCAACAGAAAAATTCCTTTCAAAAACGCTTTGCATATTTTTGCGGAAGCTAACGATCCCAGCTCATCTCCTATGTGAAAATGAGAGATGGCTGCCAACTGTATTTTAACTGTAGATGCACTGGCTCCTTGATGAAAAATATGCGACAAGAATTCAAGAACAGTCGGGATAGGGACGGTAAAAGGATCCAAACCCTCGTCTCTAGCCCAGACGGAAAAACGCTTCCACTTACTACTGTAAATTTTTCTGGTAGTAGGTTTGTGCGCTGCTACCAGAATGGCTTTCACTGGTGAGGAGATACCGGGAGTCCTTGCCATCAGTGGAACTGGATCAACCAAGCCGCGAGCTTGAGGTTTTCCAGGTTTGGGGGTTGCAATCCCACAGGATGCGAAATCAGATCCAGGATGGTATCCAAGATCCAAGGAGGAACTACACTGTGAGACCGCAGATAAGGGAACCAGATCTGGCAAGGCCAGAATGGGGCTATGAGGATAACTTTGCTCCCCAACCGACGTGCTATCTGTAGGAATTTCGTCATGAGAGGAAGAGGGGGGTAAGCATAGAGGAGAGCGGGTGGCCAAGCGTGAACCAGAGCGTCTCTGGGGCTCTCCCCTGGTGGGGGAATTAGAGCGAAAAACTCGCTGCTCTTCGTGTTTGACGGAGAAACAAAAAGATTGCAGCAAGGTCGACCCCATTTGAGGAAAATCTATTTCGCTACTGACAGGTTCAGAGACCACTTGTAAGGTGTGAGGATCAAGCGAATCAGCTTGTCCGCAAGAACATTGGACGGTCCCTGATGTTGGGACAGAAGGTTTGGAGACGGAGGTAAAACACAAGGGGGCTCCAGACATAGGTTTCTCAGAGTTGGGTACCAAAACTGTCGAGGCCAATTTGGGGCCAGCAAGATTATCATCTTGGGCTTGTCCTGTTTTATCTTTAATAATACCCGTGGAAGAAGAGTAAGAGGTGGAAAGGCATATCCCGAGAGGTTCCTCCAACTGAATGATAGGGCATCCACTTTCCAAGCTTCTTTGTGGAAAGTCCTGGTGCAAAAATTCTGTAGTTGATGACTGAGATGGGATGCAAAGAGGTCTATGTGAGGACATCCCCAGACTGCTATCATCCTGAATATTTTGGGGTCCAGCATCTACTCGTGTGGATCCGAAAGGTTTCTGCTCAGACTGTCTGCCAGGAAGTTCAGCTTCCCTGGTAGAAACTGAGCTTTAAGGTCCAGATTGCAAGCTAGAGCTGTGTTCCATAGATCCATGGCTAGTCTGCAAAGGGGGTAGGAATGAGATCCCCCCCTTGCTTGTTTATGTACCACATAACTGTGGTGTTGTCTGTCCGTATTAGTAGTTGTCATGGTTGTAGAAGATTCCTGAAGGCCATAAGAGCTTTCTGAACGGCTAACATTTCCTTTAAATTGATATGCAGGTGCTTCTGATCCTTTGTCCAAAGGCCCTGCAGACAGTTTCCCTGAAAATGGGCTCCCCAAGCATAATCCGAGGCGTCCGTGGTTAGAATCTGAGTGGCAGGAGGCAGACAGAAGGGTTTCCCTTTGTTCAGAGTACATGCCCTGGACCACCAAAGAAATTCCTTTTGAAGGCAAGGCAGGACGGAGATCAGTATGTCTAAACTGTGGCAATGCTGAGACCATACACTTTTTAGGTACCATTGTATTTTCCTCATGTGTAGTCTTGCATATGGTACGAGAAGGATGCAGGAGGCCATGTAACCCAAAGCCTGCAGGAATCTCCTTGCAGATAGCGGAGTTAAAGTTGCCAAGGTTTTGAAGGTTGAAGCCAGCTGTAATTGTTTTTTGGATGTCAGAAATGCCATCTGGGTTGTGGTGTTTAGAAGAGCACCCAGAAAAGTGATCTGTTGTGAGAGTATCAAATTTGACTTTTTTATGTTTACAGAGAATCCCAGGAACTTGAGGAGGTTCTGTACAAATTTAACATGCTGGAGTAAGACATCCTTGCTGTCTGCCTGAATTAGACAATCGTCCAGATAAGGGTAAATTTGAATTCCCTTGAGTCTGCAGTAAGCTACTACTGGAGCCTGGCATTTGGTGAAGACCCTGGGCGCAGTAGACAATCCAAAGGGCAGCGCAGAGAATTGAAAGTGCCTCGATCCAGCCTTGAACCTGAGGTATTTTCTGCGTTCCTGCCTGATGGGAATGTGTAAATATGCCTCCTTTAAATCCAAAGTTACCATCCATGCATCTATGGACAGCATTGCAAGTAGCTGCTGTAGAGTAAGCATCTTGAATTTTGGAATCTCTAGAAAGGTGTTCAAGACTGACAGATCCAGAATGGGTCTCCATGAGTTTTGCTTCCTGGGGACTAGAAAGAGCCTTGAGTAAAAATCTTGTCCCATCTCTGAAAGTGGAACCAGTTCTATAGCTTTCATAGCCAAGAGAGCTTCCACCTGGTTTAAGGCCTCTGTCCATTGATGTTTTGGAGGGTCTGGCCATCCGCTCGGCCTTGGCAGGGTATGAAAATGGAATTTGTAACCTCTTAAAACCACATCCAGAACCCACTTGTCTTGGGTTATACGAGTCCAATTTTGACAAAAAAGAGAGAGTTTTCCTCCGAGAGGGGCTTCCAGGCAAGAAGTTCCTGCAGCCCAACAGAGGGAGTCATTGAGTTTGTTTCCTATGAGCTTGCGACCTGTCCTCTCCTCCCCTAGGGGTGGAAGCAGTTCACTGTCTTGGTCTATAAGAAGCTTGTGTTTGAGGCCTTCCTCTGGAGCGTCTATCTACCCCTCTGAGGCCTGTCTGAAGTGGGAAAGGACCAATTTTTAGAAGGCCAATTTCTGCTAAATCTTGGTGGCTGTACCTCTAAGAAATCTTTAACTGTTTGCATGGATTTCGCCTTATCCTCCATCTTTTTAATCACCTCATCAGCTTTTGATCCAAAGAAGACATTATGCTGAACAGGAGCATCCAATAATTTAGCTTTTACTTGCTCTGGCAAATTTTGTTCCTTTAGCCATGCATGCCTTCTAATGACTGTGCTGGAGGCAGCAGCCCTACAAGAAGCCTCCAAGGCATCAAATCCACAGTGTAAACCATGCTTCCCAACTTGCTCAGTGGCATGCAATAAGTCATGCAATTCCTTATCTGCACAGGCAGAAATGGAAGTAAGCTTTTGTTTTAAAACAGACAAGAGAAATTGCTGGTATTTCAGCATATGAAACTGACAGTTTAAAGCCCTAATGGACAAAGTGGCAGAAGTGTACACTTTTTTGCCCCATCTTTCTAAAGATCTAGAATCCTTTTCAGTGGGAATGGGATTTTTGGCAGAAGCGGCCTTAACTCCCTTAGGACTCTGAGAAATGGTTTCAGGGTCAGCAGAAGGGTTCTTGTATAAAAACTGGTGGGAATCAGGAACCCTGTAATATCCATCAGGCTTGACAGGAGCAGGAGGAAAAGAGTCAGGGGTTAAGTTAGCCTCCGAAAAAGCATCATCCACAATATCCAAAACAGGAGGAATAGCCAGGGGTCTATGTTGGGGGAGAAGAAGAAAATCCCTTAGCCTTTTCTTAGATTCCGAATACTCCTGTCCTTCGCAGTGGAAATGTTCCCTCATTTCATGCAAAGTTTCCCCAAAAGAGAAATCCTCAGGGGGAGAAGCTGAAGGAATGGATTCCTCAGCATCAGAATCCTCATAAGGAGGGAAAGAATATTCCTGGTCAGAAGAAGAAACTGAAGAAACAGAAGCCTGATCAGAGGAATCATAATAAACATCCTGCCTTGGCCTTTTATCTGGAGGGGGATGTGAACCCCTAATCATAGTAAGTAAATCCTCCACCATCTTGAGTAACTGTTTCTGTGACTTGGGAGGCGGTTCAGAAGAGGCCTGTGTTGCAGTCTTTGATTTAGAAGGAGTATTTGCCTTTGTCTTTGGCTTTGCCTTTATTAGAAGCTGAGTAGGCCTGAAAACCCCTTCGGAAGCCAGTAGCTGCACAGTGGCTCCGGACCCATCCGAAGGAGCATTGTCCGAAGGCCCTGCAATAGAAATATTTAAAGGCCTAGTTGGCTCCTCATGAGAGTCTGTTTCGGTCATCGGTTCTGAAATGGCTGATGACAGGGGCTGCAAAAGCGCCTCACTGATGACGGCCGAACCTGAAGCCGGCTCCGCTCGTGCGCTATCATCAGATTTGGACCTCGGAGGCCTGTCTTTATCCTTGCGACGTTTGTGAACTCCGGTAGCCGGAACCGTATCCGACGACATTTTGTAGTTAAAGCGCCTACCGAAGTAATGAAAAGCAAAATCGTACCTTCGTTTAATTGTACGTTGATTGAATCTAGCACAAAACCGACAACTAGCTACGTCGTGGTCAGGGCCTAAGCAAGGAATACAGTAAGAATGAAAATCCTTATGAGGTATTTGCTTCCCACATGAAATACAATTATTAACTTTTTCTGACATCGGACTGGAGCAAGAAAAAGTTTCCCCAACGGGGTACTTAGCTTTGAGTGGAGAAGAAAGACTTCGGACTGAAGTTTATCAGAAAAAATCGTCAGGAGTCAGCCGACCGGCACTTGCGAACTGCTATCACCGCACGGCAAGAAATACTGGAGAAGATGGCGTCGGCTGTCAGCTTTGTACTCCTGATGTTCTGACGTCGAGGAGCATGGTTGAACAGCCGACACCGGACCCAGACTTTGGGATTCTGGCCGACAGAGGACTGCCTGCCAGCAGGGGAGAACCCTACAGTCATGACTGCAACAGTGAAACACGATGAACATCCACATCTTCTTTTGTCCCCTCTGATTCTTAGAGAAGGATCGTTGGGGATTAGAGAAGTGGACTCCCATGGCAGACCGCGTCTTCCTGTCCTTCTCGCTTTGGACCAGCGTCTCGCGGACGGTCTTGTGAAAGAGAGAAGAACCGTCAAAGGGCACATTCGCGAAGGATGCCTTGAAGGGTTCTGCAAAATCGCAAAGGCGGAGCCAGGCGTGACGCCGCAAGGCGACCCCTGCTCCGCTAGCTCTAGCCGCTCCCTCCATGGCATGGGAGAGTAGCCACATAGACGTGTTAGAAATAGATTTCAGAGTGGCCATGCGAGTTGAGAAAGTCCTCTTATCCTCTGTCGTCATGGACTCCGGGGGAGCCCCAGCATATTCCTTTATTAAGTATCGCTGGAGTCTGATGACGTGCGCCATGTAGTTCAGCGCCCTTATAGAAAAGGTGGCTGAAGCAAACATCCGCTTTCCAATGCGGTCCAACGTCAGAGATTCCTTATCCGGAGGATGGACCGAGGAACTCTCCTGCGCTAGTTTCTTCGTGGCGGCCGCCACCAACATGGCATCTACTGGTGAACCCTTAGACCAAGCCTGCCTATCCGAGGGAGGACTAAGAATTTTATCTGGCCTTCTTGGAATTGGCTCCACGGTATCCAGTTCCTTCCACGCCCTGGTAGTGATTAAGTCTACCAGGGGGTCAGCCAGGGGGGACACTCAGGAGGTAGACGGGCCTGCCTCAAACGCCTCCAGAAACACAGACTCGTCCGAGGAAGGTTTTTGGGCAGACCACCCCCCCTCTAATTCGCAACATTTCCATGATGTCTCCAATGGAGACATCCTCAGGGGGTGATCTTGGGGAACCTTCCCCCTTCATCCAAATCCGTGTCTTCTGTGAGGGACTCAGGGGAGTCCAGGTGCCTCCTTTTGCACTTCCGTTGGCAAGGGGCCTCCTCGATACGGCTATTCGAGGAGGGCTCGCCCACGGGGTCCTGTTCCTCTAAGGGAACTAAATGGAGTGTTGGCGCAGGCTGTCCCAGTGGCCGGATGATGGAGGATAGACCCAAATGAATCGGGGGGGGGTGGGAGGATCCGTCGCCCGGACCAGGGATCTGGAAGATCTCGACAGAACCCTCTCCACTACCTCAAATGCCTAAGGCGAACCGCTTTCCCCAGGCTCCGAAAGCAGCCCTCTCGGTTCCAAGCTAGGGATCGGCGTCGGAGCCGAAGCGGTCGGACCCGAGAGGGAAGTGTGCTCCGACCTGAACGGAGCCGAAGATACACCTACCCCCACGGATCCGACGCTCAGCTCTCGGCCCCGAGAGCCAGCATCCAACAAGCTTGAGGGTAAAGTCGGCGTGGAAGTAACCGGTACTGTCGGCGCCAACTCCCCGGTTCCGAAATGGCCTGGATCCGACGACTCCGAAATCCCAAACCGGGTCAGAGAAGAAGCTATCAGGGAAAAGAAGGGGGCTGCTCTCCCCCCCCCAGAGGGGGGGGGGAGGCAGGAGCACCCCCATCTGCATTTGAGTCTGCAAAAATCGACACATCATCCGATCCATGTCCGTGTCGGTCAGGCTCCTTGTCGATCTAGAAGAGATCGTCGAGGTGGGCCAGGAGGGCCGCCTCGAAAACCTCAAGGGAGACCGATACTCCTCCTCCGGCTCCAGCGAAAAACTAGGCAAACGGAGCCGAGAGGGAGAGGATCCAGAGGCCCTCATGGAGGGACTTGCAACTTTAGAAGGCGGGGCTGAGGGATGAGTCTCATCCCGCCTCTTGTGGCTCTTGTGCTTTTCTTCGTGCCTCTTCTCCCTAGAGGAGGAGGAAGAGTCGCCCTGACCCTGCAAAACTGAGGGAGGTTGAGTCCCAGACAGGGTAGGGGGGTCCAAAGGCCCAGGGGCTGCAGTCGCAGCCTGTGCCTTAGAGGGAGAGGAGGAAGAAGAATCCTGCGGTAATAATCCCGCCAGGATTAACTTGTTCCTCCTATCCCTGGTGGCCCAGGGGTTAAAATGCTGCACAAATTTGGGAGCTGGTGGACAAATAGGCCACCCCCAGACAAAGAACGCACTGAGTGTGGCCATCAGCTGGGGAAAGCTTATGGCCACACTCAGTGCACTTAGAGAATAGGGCTTTGGGCCCTTCAACCATAATGCACAACACACACACACACTAAGGGGGAGGGAAATAAGAATCAAGGCAAAAATTACCACAAAAAATTTAAACTAATAATAATATACGATGACTAGGGCGCTAATAAACACATACAACAAAAAATATCTGACTTTGACTTTTTAAGGTTTGATGAACCAGAAAGTTCTCACCCACGCCTAGTAGCTCTTCACTTGAAGCTTCTCTCAGCCGCGGCAAACGAGATCTGGGAAAAGGGAGTATGTAGCAGGGGGTTATGGGTAAGGGGAGGAGCTAGGAGCTTGGATCTTTTAGCTAGTAAAGCTGCTAGCTCGGATCAGAGATTGGATCAGATACCCACAAGTTGCAGAACAAATTAAGTACCTACTTCAGATCAGTGGATATAAAAGGTTTACACATCCCTGTTAAAATGAAAGGTTTTTGTGATATTAAAAAAATGAGACAACAATAAATCATTTCAAAACTTTTCCCACCTTTTATGTTTCCTATAACCTGTACAATTCAATTGAAAAACAAACAAATCTGTTAGGGGAAAAATATAAAAAAATATTTATTTATTTATTATTTGTTGACCGGGCTAGTCCAGCTGGATACATTTCCATTTTCAGCAGAGGCCCGGGGAGAAAAGCTCCTCAACAGTACAGAACAATATTTTACTTAAATCAAAAAATAAAACAATTCAAAATTTAACAGGTGGAAAAAAATGTACAACAAGCTGGTTGTATAAGTGTGCACACCCTTAAACTAATACTTTGTTGAAGCACCTTTTGATTTAATTACAGCATTCAGTCTTTTTGGGTAGGAGTCTACTAGCATGGCACATCTTGGCTTGGCAATATTTGCCCACTCTTCCTTGCAAAAGCACTTCAAATCTGTCAGATTGTGAGGGCATCTCTTATGTACACAGCCCTCTTCAGGTCACCCCACAGATTTTCTATTGGATTTATGTCTGGGCTCTGGCTGGACCACTCCAAAACTTTAATTTTCTTCTGGTAAAGCCATTCTTTTGTTGATTTGGATGCATGTGTGGGGTCACTGTCATGTTAAAAGTTGAAATTCCTCTTCAGCTTTCTAGCAGATGACTGAAGGTTCTGGGCCAAAAGTGACTGGTATGTGGAACTGTTCATAATTCCCTCCACCTTGACTAAAGCCCCAGTTCCAGCTGAAGAAAAGTAAACCCAAAGCATGATACTGCCACCACCTTGCTTCACCATGGAGATGGTGTTCTTTTGGTGATGTGATGTGTTGTTTTTTGCACCAAATGTACCTTTTGGAAAATGTTCAGCCTTGGTCTCAGACCATAACACATTTTCCCACATGCTTTTGGGAGACTTGATGTATTGTTTTGCAAATTTTAGCTGGGCCTAGATGTTTTTCTGTGTAAGAAAAGGCTTCTGTCTTGCAACCCTACACCACAGCCCAGACATATGGAGAATACAGGAGATTGTCGTCGTATGTAGCACACACTACCAGTACTTGCCAGAAATTACTGAAGCTCCTTCAGTGTTGGTGTAGGTTTCTTGGCAGCCTCCCTGACCTGTTTTAATCTAGTCTTTTCATCAATTTTGGAGGGACGTCCAGTTCTTTCCAACATCATTGTTGTCCCATATTTTCGCCACTTTTTGATGACTGTCTTCACTGTGTTCCATGGTATATCCAATGCTGTGGAAATGTTTTTGTACCCTTCTGACTGATACGTTTCAACAATGAGATCCCATTGATGCTTTGCAAGCTCTGTGCAAACCATGGCTTTTGCTGTACCAGGCAAATGAGTAAATGTCAGCAAAATCCTATTAGGGTGGATGAACTTTATTTGGGGTTAATCAGAGTTTCTTTAATTGATGGCAGCTGTGTACCCAAGAAGACTGAATGCTGTAATTAAATCAAAAGTTGCTTCAAAAAAGTATTTGTTTAAGGGTGTGCACACTTATGCAACCAGCTTATTGCATGTTTTTTATTTTTTTATACTTTTTCCCCTAACAGATTTGTTTTTCAACTGAATTGTACAAGTTATACGTCACATTAAAGGTGGGAAAAGTTCTGTAATGATTTACTGTGGTCTCATACACTTTTTATATCCACTCTATTACATGTAAACCTTTTTTGCTCCCTACTTTTGGTTAATTCAATATCTAAAAAGACAGTCTTTGCCGAGTCATAATAAGAAACACTTAAAAATTCCATAATATTTTCAGTACAACTCAAATTTCGTCAACCTATCCTCGGTGTCTGTCCATAAAATAAAACACACATAAAAGATGAGTATAAGACCAAGACCTTACAAATTCACTATTAAAATATATATTCCAATTTCCAAAGGACCATAACTAAATTAGCAAAATTGGGGGCACATGCTGCCCCCATGGCCACACCTTTACTTTGCTTAAAATACTGCCCTTCAAAACCTAAGTAATTATTACAGAGCATTACAAAGCTGGACATCAATATTACATCCTCAGAATTAAGGTCTCCTATATGAAATAACATTTCTTCAAACATTTTTAATCCTTCGTTGTGTGGGATTAGCAGAGTATAAATAATTAACATCCATAGGTCACAAAGTATTCTCCATATATTCTAATTAATTCAGCCTTAACTCCAGGCTCCACATACAAATCCCTGATGACTTATAGGTTCATAGGTTTATACTAGGCTATCTGCCCTAAGGCGTTTATAAGCCTAGCCCAAATTTTTGTGGCTTACGCCACCCCTTATATGAAAAAATACTGTGCCCATTAGTTTGTTGTGCCTCTGTCCAGCAGTGACACAGATATGATTCCCGGGGTAAACCTACGATCTTCCATCCACAGGTCTAGATTTCTCTTGAACAGAGTCAGCGAGGTGCTCTGCCTCACATGGACCGGGATTTTATTCCACAGCATAGGGAGTCTCTGAGTGATAAATCTATCCCTCCAGCACGTCCTATTTATATCCGTGCTAAGGTTTAAGTCGCTTGCTCTAGTGGTTTTGGTGGATTTGGATTTTTGAGGTGGAGCATGTCCATTAATTCCGGGTTGGACATGGCCTTGTATGTCAGGCACATGTCACCTCTGAGCAGACGGTATGCGACTGAATAGAGCTGGAGTTTCTTCAATCTGGCAGCATATGACAGATTTTGGAGTCCCTTTATCCTTTTGGTGAGGAACTTTTGGGGTCTCTCCAATTGCTGCAGATGTCGGGTGAGATACATCCCTAATGGGGCATTGTACTCGATCATTGGTCTGATAAGTGAAGAGTACAGGGGAACAATGACCTCACTAGATCTGGATGTGAATCCCTTCATGATCCGGTGGGCAATGTAGAAGGTCTTTCTAACCACTTTAGCAATGTGAGTGTCAAAAGAAAGGCCACTGTCAACCTGGGTCCCCAGGTCCCTGATAACCTCTTCTGTGCATAGTGGATTGCCACCTATATGGTAGCTTGGGGTTACCTTGTTTTTCCCGAAGGGTATGACTATACATTTTTGGCGTTTAACTTCAGGCCATGGCTCTGGCACCAGCTATCTGTTTCCGTGAGTCCCTTCTGAAGGATATCCGTGTCCGATGCACTTTCCACTATGGCCCAGTTTGCAGTCGTCTGCAAACTTTGTCAGCCAAAGTCCTCCCATGTTGGCCTGTACTTCTGAGAAGTAGATGCCAAACAATAGGGGCCAAGGACCGAGCCCTGTGGGACACCACTTGTGACTGGCTTGGAGTCTGACACAGCGCCAGCAACTCTAACCCTGTGGGTTCTGTCCTTAAGCCAGTTTGCAACCCATCTTGTGACATATGGGTTTACATTTAAGCTGGTAAGTTTTTCTACAATACCCGAGTGGGGTATTGTGTCGAAAGCCTTTGCAAGGTCAAGGTAGGCTGTATGGACTGCCTTTCCTCATCAATGGCCTTGGTGACTGTTTCAAGAAGTCGACCAAGTTCAAAAGGCATGATCTTCCCTTGACAAAGCCAAACTGGGTCGGGTCCAATGTCTGCAAGTCCCCTATATCTTTGTTTATGAGCTCCATTATGATCCTCTCCATAGCTTTGCAGACTAGACTTGTTAAGCTTAAGGGGCGTAATTACCAGGGTCCGAGAGGCGCCGCCTTTGTGGAGTGGGACCACAGTTGCCGACGCCACTCCTTGGGCACGTATCCTGTGGTAAGGCTGAGATTAAACAGCTGCCTTATGTGCGGGTTTAATTCCTCATTTAGCTTGTAGCACAAAGCCGGGGACACCATCCGTCCCATTGATGCTGTGTTTTAGCTTTAGAGAGAGCAGCTTTCACCTGCGCATTTGAGATGTCCGGGAGGCTACACTCGGCTGGGATAGTTATCTCTCCTTTAGGGGAGGGGGTGAAGTTTGCACTGAACCTGTCTGCCAGTATGTTGGCAATGTCTGTGGGTTCAGTGATTTTTGTATCATTTTGGACTAATTCTGAGCATATCTGGGAGTTTCCACCCAGGTTCCTAACATAGCTGAAAAAGGCCTTATGATTGTCCTTTGAATCCATGGCAATTTTTCTCTCAAAATTGGCCTTAGTTGATTTTATGAGTGCTCGTACTTTTTACTAATAATGATCAGGGGTGACTTCCCTTTTATGGATTTTGTTCTATCATGTAATAGCTTTCTCCTCTTATTGTAAAGTTTGTTAATGGCTGGGGTCCACCAGACTGGACGTTTGCCCTTTGTGGAGAGTCTTGGTTTTATTTGGGATTGCCTGATCCATGCAGTCCTGGAGGTGTTCATAGAAGGCATTTGTAAGGGCTTCCGCAGCTTGGGTTGTGGTTTCCTCTGGCTCAGGGCCTTGAAGGATACCACACCAGTCTTGAGTAGTGTGAAGTTTGCTTTAGAGAAGTTCTTCACTATGGTCTTTTTGTTTGGGGTGGGGCGGATGTGGATTTCCAGTGAGATTAGTTTATGATCAGATCTCACCAATGAGGGATATACTTCCTGTGTGGAGCATTTTGTCCCCATGTTTGTGACAATGAGATCTAGTATATTTTCTCCTCTCGTGGGAACAGTGACTAGCTGTTCCATGGCATTTGAATTTATGAACTCCAGGAACCATTGGGCTAGAAAGTTAGGGCTTGAGTAATGTTCCCAGTCTATATTCGGGTAGTTGAAGTCACCCAATATGATGGTGTTTGAGATACATTTATACCCTCCAGTATCTTCAGGAAGGCTGTGTGGGGTTCCTGAGTTTGAGAGGGTGGCCTGTAGCATGCTACAATTTGTAGAGCAGTTTTGCCTATGGTTAGTTGCACCTGGATGGTT